>NW_026127527.1:87371-97240 GCF_022985175.1 Labeo rohita
TTGTATGACTACAAGAGGACCATGTAAGAACGTATTCTGTTAACGTCCCGAATGTCCTCTTTATAACGTTCTCATATGACCACAGGATAACCAATATAGAACGTCCTCCTAAAGTCATATTGCGAACGTTCCTGTATGACTAAAAGAGGACCATGTGAGAACGTTCTGTTAACGTTCCGAATGTGCTCTTTATAGCGTTCTTATGTGACCGTAGAATAACCAAAATAGAACGTCCTCCTAAAGTCATATTGCAAACGTTATTGTATGACTACAAGAGGACCATGTAAGAACGTATTCTGTTAACGTCCCGAATGTCCTCTTTATAACGTTCTCATATGACCACAGAATAACCAATATAGAACGTCCTCCTAAAGTCATATTGCGAACGTTCCTGTATGACTAAAAGAGGACCATGTGAGAACGTTCTGTTAACGTCCCGAATGTGCTCTTTATAACGTTCTTATGTGACCATAGAATAACCAAAATAGAACGTCCTCCTAAAGTCATATTGCGAACGTTATTATATAACTAAAAGAGGACCAAAATATAGAACGTCCTCCTAAAGTCATATTGCAAACGTTATTGTATGACTAAAAGAGGACCATGTAAGAACGTTCTGTAATCGTCCTAAATGTCCTTCTTGTAACGTTGTTAAATGACCACAGAATAACCAATATAGAACGTCCTCCTAAAGTCATATTGCGAACGTTATTATATGACTAAAAGAGGACCAAGTGAGAACGTTTTGTTAACGTCCTAAATGTCCTCTTTGTAACGTTGTTATATGACCACAGAATAACCAATATAGAACGTCCTCCTGAAGTCATATTGCGAACGTTATTATATGACTAAAAGAGGACCATGTGAGAACGTTCTCTAAATGTCCCAAATGTCCTCTTTGTAACGTTCTTATGTGACCAAAAAATAACCAAAATGGAACGTCCCCCTTAAGTCGTATAACGAACATTGAGCACCAGAACTTTCGTAACCAAAAGAGGACGTTTTAGGAACGTCTCCAGTGTTCTGTAAATGTTCGGGACATTCGTCACCTTTAGACAACTTTTAGGGAACGTTGCGCAAGGTTGCGAGAACGTCGCCTCCTACGTGGGTTTACCTTTCTTCACAGGAAAAATTAACTAGTACAAGATGTGCCTTTTAAAATGAGCAACCATAGGAGGTTTGGGTTTTTGTTTTTCCCCACTAACACAAGAACTGTAGCCATTGTGGAAGACTGTTGTATGAGTCTCTGGTGTATGTCTCCCAAAGCCTATGTACCTGTTGATGCGTTGTATATGGTGAAAACCACTCCTCCTCCGATGCCCATACTGTGGGGATTAACCACACTCAGACACAGCAGAGCGGCGATAGCGGCATCAACAGCTGAACCTTCACGCTTCAAGATGTCCCTGCACAAAAAGAGTGAGAACATTTTAGTACTGAATCCACAGACTCTAGGGCTGCAGCAGTATCAGTGCTCACACAAGGAACCCAGAATCATAAATGAGGCTCTTTGGAATCGTACCTCCCAATCTCAGAGCAAGTCTCAGCATCTGCCGCCACTGCTGCTTTAGCATAGCACTTATCACGGGGTACCACTGTGTCACGTCTGAGTGTCAACGGAAGTATTATAACCAATGCAATTATCGCAATTATCACAATTATCAAGGCAGCAAACAGATATCTGAAAGTAGACAAACAGAGTATAGTTTTATATACATGTGAAAAAACTAAAAAAACTTGTGATAGGCTATATTTTGTAGTACCAAATGTGCTTATCTCAGACCAAATTATCCCATATCAGTCAGCTGAAACTTTCATCATTAAATATGCAATATGCCATATTTTGACTACAGAATGCAGTGTTCAGAAGCAGTCAAATGGATAGTTAACCCAAAGCAAAACTTCTCTTATTGCTAGTGGAAAACAAATGATAGTGTTGAACAGAACACTATTCATTTTCCATTTATGAGTGAACTTTTACTTTCATTTTTGCAAATCCAGACAGTACAACAGTCACACAATACATATGCCCTGCTTTTCTATTTCTTCTCCAAATCCTAATGGTTTAGTTGTGTTTGATCAGGTTTGAAGCTGAACTCTGCAGGAAGGTAGTTTTTTTTTTTTTTTTTTTTTTTTTTTTAAAGCCATTTAATGCTGAGAAAAAAAACAAACAAACAAACAAACAAACAAACAAAAAAACTAATAAAATCTGTTGACAGTTAAAATAACAACAACAACTAAAATAATAATAATTGCAGCACCACAACAAATATTTTGTCATAACATGGAGGTTGGTGGCCTTGCCTTTGAAAAACTTGAAATCTTTTTAATAAAATAATCATTTGGTTATAGACGGACAGATTTAAAAATGGATGTATGGATAGATGAATGGAAAGACAGAAAGAAGGCAGATAGATACCTCTTGGCATTGCCCATGATGTTCTGAAATGGAAATTCTCTTCATGTACAGATATCAAGACAACAGTGGGCTGGGCTGATGTAATCTGACCCAAACAAATGTAACAGTGGTTTAAAATCAACATGATCTCAACATTATATGTGACCCTAGACTGCAAAATCAGTCTTAGGTAGCTGGGGTTTATTTGTAGCAGTAGCCAAAAATACATTGTATGGGTCAAAATTATTGATTTTTCTTTTATGACAAAAATCATTAGGAAATTAAGTAAAGATCATGTTCCATGAAGATATTTAGTAAAATTCCTACTGTAAATATATAAAAACTTAATTTTTGATTAGTAATATGCATTAACAAGAACTTAATTTGGGCAACTTTAACAGCGATTTTCTCAATATTTAGATTTTTTTGCACCCTCAGATTCCATATATTCAAATAGTTGTATCTCGGCCAAATATTTATTCAGCTTTCAGGTGATGTGTAAATCTCAATTTCAAAAAATTGACCCTTATGACTGGTTTTGTGATCCAAGGTCACATATATTAATTGGCCAGACAGACAAGATCTTACCTGACAGGTGTAACATAAATTGTAGAAATTTTTTGACAATGTATATGCAAAAAAAAAAAAAAAAAAAAAAAAAAACACCTGTGTGTGCATTAGGACAAACTACAAAAAAGTACAATTCAGCCTCAGACTATTTTTTGTTAGACCATTACCCCTAGTATAAAGCTATTATGTTAGCTATAACAGTGCTTAATGGGAGCAGTGCTATATAAACAATTAAGTAAGTGTTGCATTATTTAAAGAAAAGATGCACACATCAATTAGTAATTCATGAACAAGTAGCATGATTCAGTTTTGATCTTACCAGCTTCTTTTGTCTCCCAAGTTGTCTTTTATTCAAAGTGTAATAATCCACGTGAAGCAGAAAAAATAAGAGGATCTACACACTTAGGAGGACTTCCACTTGTATTGTGTACTATGTATTGTGATCCTCCACAGGCTTTATATTTTTGCATGGATGTGACACACTGCCCAAGCCAGTTTGTCCTGTCTGATCTGGTTAAAGTGTTTCTTACATCATAGGAATGAAGTCTTATAAAAAGTTCTAGAGTATGATTTCGGTCCTGACACATGTTTGTCTAACCCCAACAGAGTTCAGAATGTCTATAAATGCTGAAATCTTTTTCGTTATCAGCATGGATGTTAAAATTACCCACTATTAAGACCTTATTTGAAGCAAGCACCAACTCAGATAGATTTGACTCAAGACATCCCAGCAACAATGTCCAGTCAGACTCGCTCAAGACAAAACCTGTCCATAGTTCTCAGATCTGCCTGAATGATCAGGATATGGTGGATAAACTTTCACATATGAAACAGCTATGTGCTGTGTTTGGGTCCAGTGTGATATCAAAAACATCTGCACACAGAAAGACTGATCAGAACATCTATCATTTTATTAAATATGCACAGGTGTGTGAAGACTTACATATTTTTAGTCCTGGTGTGATCCTGAAATATCCACCATGGTCCAAACTATGACATGAACATACTGTGATGAGTCGGCTGCCTCCCCCCTAATTATCATAGTCACCCCGTCCGTAATCGCCACCCGTAATGAGGCACACCTGATATGAATGAAGCCTCATCACAGCCGCTGTTAAAATGGACCTGAAGGACGCGTACTCTCATGCCTTGGTCCTTCCAAGACTCCGTCTTCGAGGTCAGGCTCATCAGTACAAGGTTCTCCCTGTGGCCTATCCCTGTCACCCCGGACCTTCACGAAGGTCAAGGAGGCTACCCTTGCCCCTCAGGGAAGTGGGCATATGCATTCTCAGTTATCTCGGTGACTGGCTGGTCCTAGCACACTCACAAGGTTCGGTTTGCACTCTCAGGGATGTGGTTCTCAACCACCTGCCTCGATTGGGACTTCAGGTCATCTGGGAAAAGAGTAAAATTCTCCTCAGTACAGCGTTTCTCTTTTCTTTGTGTGGACTCCATCACTGTTTATCATTCATCATTCTCAAGACTGTGCATAGTCAGTGCTGTAGTGCATGAGAGCACTCAGATTCAGTACAGTGGCCCCCTTCATGTACCATGGCTCCTGGTGCATATGGCATCCTCAGCCATGGTCATGCTGCTGGACATGATGCATATGAAACCGCTGTAGCACTGACTTCATACCGACTCCCGAGATGGGCATGGCGCCCAGGCACACTTTTGTGTTGCAAAAACCTTCAGCTCTTGGGGACACGTTTTGTTTTTTACGGGCAAGGGTGCCCCTGGAACAAGTGTCTAGACGCACTGTGTCACAGCAGTCACTTCCAAGTCAAGCTATGGCGACGTGTGTCGCGATTTAGCTCAAAGGGAAATGTATATAAATAATTACAATTAATTATGATTAATTACAATTATTTATATCAGCTGCCAGTAGTAACTGTAGCAGAATTAATTTTCTGTCAACCTATCTGTTCGCCCAGCGAACATTCAGTATAATTTTTATATCAACTCTAAGAAATAATATTTTCTTCGCCACAGAAAATAACTTTCTTAAAGTAGCATTGCATTAGAGCATGTAGCTCGAATCGGAATCGTAAAGGGACATTAATTTGCAAGGCAGAATCAGAATCAACACTCATGTAATTTGTGCACAAGAGTTTTATTGACGAAGGACTAACACATAACTAATCTAGACAAACACAAAGTCACTCATACATGGGGGAAGGTTCAGTGAAAAGCAGTTAGAGAGAGATGCGGAAATGAAGCTATGAAAAGAGTCAGTTAAGCACCTGAGTGAAACCATCAGTACTGTCTACAGCTTATACTAAACCTCTGTTTTTTGTAGTTAAATGTACGATACTTGCATTGCCTTGGTCATTGAACAAGTGTCGGGTTGGTTCTGTGCTCTCTCTGTGGAGATGGCTTCCTCGACTGTGCTCACCTCTGTTAAAGAGCGGGAAATCTTCAAGCCCTCTTCGTCAACATTCGGGCCTGGAATCCAGGCCGGTAAACTCTCACGTTGCTCTGAGATCCCGGCCTGAATATGTGCCCGAGGTACCCACCACTCCATTCAGAGATCAGGTGGTGACCCTGCAAGATATTCCTACCTAGGAAGATGACCCCAACCTTATTTTTGCCCAGTCCGTGCCCTACGCATTACCTGGAACGTACTCAGCCCTTCAGATGTTCCAAACAGCTCTTTGTCTGTTATGGAGGACAGCAGAAGGGGAAGGCTGTCTCCAAGCAAAGGATCTCCCACTGGCTTGTGGATGCGGTCTGATCTCGGTTACGTATGGTAACCCTCGTTCCCCAATGGAGGGAACGGAGATGTTGTGTCCTCTATGCCACAACTCCAGACTGCCTTTGAGTGGGTTGAGACGCTTCGACTCCTCAGAACTAGTGAGCAGTTCCTGCGCTGCCCTAATTATACCCGGATGCCTGAGGCATGGCCAGCTATGCAAAATCTGCACACCTAATTTCATTGGCCATTTCTCAAAGTTGCCAGAGGTGTTTGGGCTCCCAAGAGCGACCCCTAGTGTCATACACTTGACACAACGTCTCTGTTCCCTCCATCAGGGAACAAGGGTTACTATATGTAACCGAGACTATCTGTGTCATGTTAGTAATGACTTGCGGAAATAACGTAGTGCAGTGTTCATAGCATGTACGGTCTTAACATAACTGCCTATTCACAAAGTTACTTCAGCGCAGCAGTCTGTGGTCATTGCATGCTGTCCCTCAGGTGCAGCGTTTATGTGCAAGAGGAAGCACTTAACAAAGTAAGTTACTTTGTTATGTATTGTTAATTGTTAATATTTCTCATTTATATTTCATTTTTGCACTTTACAAAGTTGTTTTTTGTAGAGTTTGTGATATGCTGAGTCATTCGTTATATTTATACAATAAGTATTTATTTCTGTTGTTTTATTTATTTCAGAAACTACCTCAAATGCACATTGCACATTGTGTATATGGTCAAATCTTGTGCAATAAATGTCCAAACTCAGTATGATGACTCCGACTCCCTGATAAGAGTTCTGCATCAGTCAATAATGTATTAACCAGCATTCAGTGGGGCAATCCCCAATAAGAATTATAGATGATACAATTTCACAATCCTGAGAAGTCACATTATAGCCAGCAAGACTGAAAAAAAGCAAATGGAAAAACAAAAACTATAAAAAAACAAGAGAATGTAATTAAATTAACCACATTCTACAATTTGCATTTCAATAATATTAGTTTCATTCTTTTAAAAGAGGTCAAGACATAATAAACTAATTATATGATGATGAATCAGCAGAACAACAGAAACTGTAATTCTATTTACTCAAAAAGCTTTTCTACAGTTGTTTGTCTGATTTCACAAACTCCTCAATCTCTCTGGACAGAGTCTGATCTTTCACTTTCAGCAGATAGAGGAACAGATTGATGGATCTTTCAGTGGAGAGTCCATGTCCATCTTTGATCTTCTCTTTAATGTACTGTGTGGTTCTCCTGATGCTCTCTGAGCTGTTCTTTGTGTGTGTCAGTAGATCCTGTAAGAGTCTCTGATTGGACTCCAGTGAGACGCCCAGCAAGAACTGCAGAAACAGATCCAGATGTCCATTCTCACTCTCAAGGACTTTATCTAATGCTCTTCTACTGTTTAGTTTGAGGTTCAGTGTCTTGCTCAAGGGACTCACCTCAGTCATGGTACTGAGGATGAACAGAGTGCTGTACATTCACTCTCCCCACCTACAATTCCTGCCGGACCTAAGACTTGAACCCGCAACCTTCAGGTTACAAGCCTGACTCTCTACCCCAGTGGTTTTCAGTCCTGGTCCTGCTGGCCCCCTGCTCTGCACATTTTGCATGTCTCCCTTATTTAACACACCATATTGAGGTTCATCTGCTCATTAGGAGAGAGAGATCCATGAACTGAACTAACGAGCTGATGATCTCAATCAGGTGTGTTAAGAGAGACAGGCAAGCTGTGCAGAGCAGGGGGCCAGCAGCACCAGGATTGAGAACCACTGCTCCAACCATGACTGCCCCTTAAAATAGCACAACTTTGAATTTTAAAATAATTAACAACCACAAAAACTACCAAAATTAGTCCATTATTTGTAGGTTGCAGTCAAATGTTTTGCCATTTTGGTCAGTGGGTAAAAAACATAATATAATGATTCCATGTAAAGCAGATCAAAAATAAAATAGCAGCTCATTTTATATGACAAGCATGAAGAATGAATTCTTAACTTACTATAAAATATAATGTATCTTATTTACTACAGGTTAACAGATTCAGAGCCACAAAATGGCATCTCTATTTCTTCTTTTACTTTTGTTTTTACCTGTCCGAGTGTTAACTGCACTCCCATGAAAAAAAAAAAACCTACTCCCTCTAGTGGCGCAGAGTGTCATCAAATACAGTGTGTGTGTGAACTTGATTAACTATACTTGTAAGGGACAAATGTCCTTACTTAAATAATATGCCATATTATTTAAGTGATAAAAATATTTTACTTGTCCACACTGGTTAAAAAGCTTACAAATCAGCCAAATCATGTGTTTACTGTAAGTGTGTTTTGCAGACTTTTCTGTGGTGGGTAAATTTCTGGGGTGGGGTGGGGTTGGGCTGGGTTGGGTTGGGTTGGGGGATAGAAAATCAATAGATGTTTATGCAATGTCCTCACTAACATAGTAAAACAAACTTGTGAGTGCATCTGTTTGTCTTACCTTGCAGTGGTGCAGTGTGTCATAAATAAAGTATAAACTGTTCTTCATGTGGGTCTTTCACTACCGGCTCACAGCAGTCTGATTATCCAGAAAAAAACAGGGACAGACGGAAAAATCTCAAAGAATATTAATTGCTCAGTATTTATATTATGTAATTATTAGCTAAAATATTATATTACAGTTGGACTTCTCACAATATCACAATGCAACTTCATACATTAAATTGTGACTATTAACTCATGTCACAGTTGTGAGAAAGAAAGTTGCAACTGCAGGATACAAAATACAAGTGTTTGAACCTAAATGCATGTATCCCATCATGCATTAATTTTCCACACAAATCATCAAAATTAAATGTTTAATATGAAATATTAATGATGATTTTATCAATTAATCAATAATCATAATTTTATAAAATAGCACAACTTTGAATTTTAAAATAATTTACAACCACAAAAATTGACAAAATTAGTCCATTACTTATAGGGTGTATTTTTTGTGCTTACATGAAAGTTACATCGTTAACTATACCAACAGTAATCTATGTGAGCATTCTTTCATAATTATAATTTTATCTTCGAAATGGTCAGAAATCACTTCATTATGATTTTACATACTGAGATGGTGTATTATTTTTTTTTTTACATTTTTATTCTTCTGTTCTAAAAACGCAAATCTTCACTACTCATGTATATTATAGAATAAATATGACCTAACAGAATTAGACTTGATGAACTTGGTTCACACATATACATTACACAAACCAGACAAACTGAAAAATACAGACCATCCTGAAAGTCAAAGTGTAATTCGTACATTGAGTGGAAATGGGCTTCTGTAAGTGTCTCTGTGGCTCCTCACAAGCAGCTGTTAAATCTTACACAGAGACACTGAAGATTTAGGATAAACCCCAAATCCAGCATAGAGGGGTTCAGTGAATGTGGTGTTGAATGTGTGTATGTGTGTGAGTGTGTTTGTGTCAGAGACGCTGCAGAAGGACAGAGTGCCAGACGGACAGTCCAGATACACTCCTACTCTATTAGAGCGGGACGAAGGGCCAAATACATCAGTGTTGTTATTATTGTACCAGACAGTATAAGTCATATCAGAAAAATTGATACTCCAGGACTTGTCATCGAGTCCAAACCAACAGTCAATCCCACTTTTTCTGGCGATTCCTTTATATGCCACTGCTACATGACCTGAGCCTTCCCATTTAACCTCCCAGTAACAGCGTCCAGTAAGACTCTCTCCACACAGAACCTGCTCCTGGTTTTTAAATCTGTCTGGATGATCATGATACGGCTGATGATCTTCTACACATGTTGTTTTTTTTTTGTAGTTTTCAGACAGGATAAGTTGAGTGTGTGTTGTGTTTGGATCCAGTGTGAGACCACAGGCATCTGAACGCAAGAAGAGAGAACATTATCTATGACATCATTAAATATGCACAGGAGAGAGAGCGTGTGTGTCCTGGTAGTCCCTGTGTCATGGAGACAAAATCTCACCACAAGGATATTAATACCAGTAAATTTTCCATGAGGACCAAAGTTTTTAAAAATCCAAAATTGCAGAAAGTTTTGTGTGAGGGGTAGAGTTAGGCTAAGAAGACAGAAAACAGTCTGTACAGTATAAAAGCCATTACGCCGATGGAATTAACCCATAAAACATGGAAACGCAACATGAGTGTGTGTGTGTGTGTGAGTGAGAGAGAAAGAGAGAACTT
>NW_026127527.1:97740-164116 GCF_022985175.1 Labeo rohita
TAATTAAGTAATTAATTAATTGTATAGTATAGTGTTTTCGCATTGTGACTGGGGCAGAAAATTCACAACAGTCTCGTTAGGCGTGTTTGAGCAGCAAAACAAGTTTCTTGAAGTTTGACTGGCACAAGGGGCGGACTTAACCAATAAGCGAGGTAAGCGGCTGCTTAGGTCCCCAGGGAATCAGGGGGACCCATTTGATATTGCCAAAACATATTTGCAGCGTTGAACAATGTAGCCAATTACAGACATATCTGTTCATTTCTTGAACGCAGTGACCAGAAATGTTTAAGTTAGAATCCACTCATCGCTCAAAATCCAGAGTTTGCTGAGTTCTGCAAGTTCAGGAATCCTCTCATTCTAACAAATTTCTAATTATATCATCGTTTCCTCGTTCCACAGTAGCAAACCCTGACAGATACAAGTTCCCTCTAGTGGTATGCAGATGAATCACTAAATTAAATATAAATGTTAAAACACAATACGTTTTAGTTTTATCTTTTTTTGAGTTTTTATTTAACTTTAAGGTACAACACATGTTAATTTATTCATTATTTAAGTTTTTTTTTTATTTACCTGTATGTAAGCACAGTGCAGTGTTAAATGTTCAAACTGTGTATTTACAATGTTAAAGTGGCTGACAACAATAAATATTCACGACGGGAATCTACTTGTTGACTACATATTTTAATTCTCATTGGTTCAAACAACTGTAATGTTGCATTCTCTTCTAAAATGTTTGATTTTTATTTCTGATATCATGTGATTATGTTTATATTATAAGTGAATACTCCCGAAACACTGTGTGAGATATGTGATTGTTGTCATATTTCTAAAAAACAAAAATAAATATCCAAAATAGGGTAGAGTGGGGGAAAATGCCCCCCTTAAGGACTGTGCAATTTTTTTTTTTTTTTTTTTGTGAAACAAAAGATAAATGTGTTCCGAAAAGTTATAGTTTTAGTGACAATGGCATGAATTATAAACAAAGTATAAAAAATGTCCAGCTTTTTCATGTTATTAGATTAAAAAAATAACAATAATAATTTAAATTTGTACCAAGGGGCAACATCTCCCCCATGGGTGGGGTAAAAATGCCCTCCAGTCTGACAAAGCAATTTGCTTTAAACATTACAGCAAAATCAGAGTACAGGCAGTTTTAACTTAAAATTAAAAATAACATAATCAATAGTTACAAAATTATAATAGCCTATTTGAAACATTTTGTTAACTGATGCTAAGGTAGCCAACTAGCTACCTCATGCTAACTTGAGGAAATGTTTAAAATATAAAACAACCAGCTTTAAAATACTTTTTTCCCTTACTGCTGAAAATTAGATAATTTCCTGTGAAATCCATTTTCTCTCATTTTCTTTTAATTAACTATCACAGATTTCCTGATATAATGCACATTTTTTTCCACAAAAAACATAACATTGTAGAGCCCGACCTTTAAACGATAAATCCCTCTGTAACCAAATGTTAAATCTGCTCTTTACTTTTTTGATTACTTTTTTGATTTTCTGGCATTGTCAATATACAAAGAGGCTATGGTGGGAGGTTTCTAGATTTATAAATGAAAAAGTGTTGTCCAATTTTTTTTTGAACATGTAATGTGTGGATTTTTGAACTATGACAAGAAGTTGGAAAATGAGGCTTATATTATCAATCTCTTGATTATACTTGTTAAGTTTCGTATTCATCATTGTAAATTCAGCAATCAGAAACCTCTTTTTTTCTGTGGTACTTAAAGAATTAGATATTTATATAAGTAATATTAAAAAGCTGTTAAAACTCTGTGTTTGTTTGATACATTTAAGTCATTGTGATGTAGCAAGGCCTGTCATTTCTTTATTTCATTTTATTTTATTTTATTTTATTTATTTTTGTATGTATTTTATTTTCTTGTATTTATTTATTTTAATTGTTGGTTCTTTATGTATTTTTGTACATAATACATAATACATATATGTTCTTGTTATATGTTTTTGTGTATACCCTTGGCACTTTTGTTATGTACATGTTGTTCATGCAATAAAAAATAAATAAAAATAATAAAAAAATTATTTTGATTTAATCTTGTGGTTATTTTGGAAAAAACAGTAGGGGTGCGTTTTCCCCCACTCTAATGTTTGAATTAAAGTAAAAATGGATGATAAATACGCATTTCGTATGGAATTAAGTAGTAAGCACTTTGGGTGTCTTGTTCATCATATTTATTTTCATATAAAAACAACAGAACTGAAGTTATGTCATGCAACACGCTTATGAGTGAGACTAACGCGATATCCACCTTTGATCTGTCAGTTAGATCTGTTCTACTTCTAGAGGTCAGAACTGTCCGTCTTGACTGCACTTATTTCACTCCTACCCTCACTGCAGCCGCCTATGCCCTGCTTTTCTATTTCTTCTGTATTTTAACATAACTTTTAGGAATTTTTTGACAATGTATATGCAGTGCAACTTAATATGCAACTGAATATGATTTTTATTAGACCATTACCCCTAGCATAAAGCCCTTAGGTTAGCTATAATAGTGCTTAACAGTGCTTAATGGGAGCAGTGCTATAAAATCAACTTATGAAAGTGTTGTTATTTAAAGGAAAGATGCACACATCAGTTAGTAACTAATGAACAAGTAGCATAATTCAGTTTTGATCTTACCAGCTTCTTTTGTCTCCCAAGTGCTTTTTTTTTTTTTTTTTTTTTTTACTCTTACTTTTTACTCTTACTCTACCTACACGGACTACCACTTATGTATTGTGATCATCCACAGGTGTTGCATTTTCACACTCTCCAAGCCAGTTTGTCCTGTCTGATCTGGTTAAACAGTTTTTTACATAAAAAAAAGTTTTACTTCCAATATTTCATTAGTTTCAAAACATTGCACCCCATTTGCAGTTGTTAAATTGCTGTACAACATTTTAGAAACATCACCGCAGCATTATCTCTCTGCCTATACATTCCTACACTGACAAACAATAAAAAAAATAAAATAATTATATATATATATATATATATATATATAGAAGACCAGTTGTATTTGTAGTTTATTATGACTTCTTTGTCAGCTGCTGTGGCAAACACTTTTCCTTACAAGCAAGTAAAGTGTTTTTTTTTTTTTTCTTAATACATTTTACCCAGTGAATCCAGCACTGAAGTTGATACTGACAGCTTTGTGAGAATGCAGCTGAACAATCTCTGTTTTCTCTCAGTGTTTGTCTTGCTAATTTACTACGTCAAGTCAAGTCACCTTTATTTATATAGCGCTTTTAACAATACAGATTGTGACAAAGCAGCTTCACAGTATTAAATAGGAAATAGTGCATCAATAATGCAAAAGCACAACAGTAAATACTCAATTTTCAGTTAAAGGCAGTTCATCATTTAATTCAGTGATGTCATCATCCAGCTCAGTTCAGTATACGATATTGCTGGAAATTAAGTGTCCCCAACTAAGCAAGCCAGAGGCGACAGCAGCAAGGAACCAAAACTCCATCAGTGACAGAAATGGAGAAAAAACCTTGGGAGAAACCAGACAGTTTGTCCCATGTTACTGTCAACGAGACATTGACATCAAATAAAATAAACTTTGACCGACTACGCCACCTAGAGTATACTGAAACCCCAGGAACTCACTATTAATTTTGATACGTTGTCAGGGGATGGAACAGTGGAAAACAACACCAACAAAAAAAAAAATCAAAATAATAATAATTCAAGCACAAAATTCTTTATTACAATCAATGACTCAAAAAGGATAAAAAAAAAAAAAAAAAAAAAAAAAAGTTAAAAAGTCCCAAGTCCAAGCTCAAGCTCAATAAAAGCAATTCCAGCTGAACAGCAAGGTCCACAATTATCGTCCTTTTATTGTTATTTCCCGTGAAGGCAACAGGGATGACGTGCTGGAAAATAAGAAAAACACCTGCCAGTACCAGTGTACAAATCAGAATCAGAATCAGAATCAGAATGTGGTTTATTGCCATGTATGTTTACACATACTAGGAATTTGTTTTAGTGACAGAAGCTCCACAGTACAATAGAATGACAGTGACAGGACCAGACATGAAAAAAGACATAATAAAAAGAACAATAAACAATTATACAAGACATACAATGTGCAAAAATAGCAATAACTTTACAATATACAAAATACAAAATAAACAATTAACTATGTACGTAAGGTGCAATTAGAAGGGTAAGTAAGTATGTGTGTTAAATAAATAACTGGATAAGTGAATGTATAATAGCGTAGTGTGTTCCGCGTTTATTGTGAAGTGTTCATGAGATGGATTGCTTGAGGGAAGAAACTGTTCCTGTGCCTGGCTGTTCTGGTGCTCAGTGCTCTGTAGCGTCGACCGGACGGCAACAGTTCAAAGAGGGAATGTGCTGGATGTGAGGGGTCCAGAGTGATTTTGCCAGCCTTTTTGCTCACTCTGGATGAGTACAGTTCTTGGAGAGTAGGAAGGGTTGTACCAATAATTCGCTCAGCAGTCCGGACTGTCCGATGCAGTCTTCTGAGGTCAGATTTGGTAGCTGAGCTGAACCAGACAGTTACTGAGGTGCAGAGGACGGATTCGATGATGGCAGTGTAAAACGGTTTCAGTTGTTCCTGAGGCAGGTTGAACTTCCTTAGTTGGCGAAGGAAGAACAGCCTCTGCTGGGCCTTTTTGACAATTGCGTCAATGTGGATGTCCCACTTCAGGTCCTGAGAGATGGTGTTGCCAAGGAATCTGAATGTCTCCACTGTCATTACAGTGCTGTCCATGATGGTGAGAGGGGGGAGTGCAGGGGGGTTCTTCCTGAAGTCTACTGTCATCTCTACTGTTTTGAGCATGTTAAGCTCCAGGTTGTTATGGCTGCACCAGACAGCCAGCTCTTTAACCTCTTGTCTGTAGGCAGACTCGTCACCATCCTGAATAAGGCCGATGATTGTAGTGTTGTCCGCAAACTTCAGGAGCTTGACAGAGGGGTCTTTGGAGGTGCAGTCGTTGGTGTAGAGGGAGAAGAGCAGTGGGGAGAGGACACAACCCTGAGGAGCGCCAGTGCTGATTGTGCGAGTGCTGGATGAGTATTTTCCCAGCTTTACTAGTTGCTGCCTCTCTGTCAAGAAGCTGGTGATCCACTGACAGATGGAGGTAGGCACGGAGAGCTGAGTTAATTTTTGCAGGAGTAGGTTTGGGATGATAGTGTTGAAGGCCGAACTGAAGTCCACAAACAGAATCCTCACATAAGTCCCTGATTTATCCAGATGTTGCAGGATGAAGTGCAGTCCCATGTTTACTGCATCATCCACTGACCTGTTTGCTCGGTAAGCAAACTGCAGGGGGTCCAGTAAGGGTCCGGTGATGTCCTTCAGATAAGCCAGAACCAGTTTTTCAAACGACTTCATGACCACAGACGTTAGCGCCACAGGTCTGTAGTCGTTAAGTCCTGTTATCTTGGGTTTCTTTGGAACGGGGATGATGGTGGAGCGTTTGAAGCAGGAAGGGACTTCACACAACTCCAGAGACCTGTTGAAGATCTGTGAGAAGATGGGGGCCAGCTGGTCAGCACAGGTTTTCAGACAGGTTGGTGTCACACCGTCTGGGCCTGGTGCCTTTCTTCTTTTGTTCTTTCTGAAGACCTGGCGCACATCATCTTCCCTGATCTGAAGTGCAGGAGTGGGGGAGAGGAGGGTTGTTGGAGGTGTCAATGGTGTTTTTTCAAACCTGCAATAAAACTCATTCAGATCATCTGCCAGTTGTTGGTTCTCTACAGTGCTGGGCGAGGGTGTCTTATAGTTGGTAATGGCTTTCAGACCTTTCCACACTAATGAAAAGTCACTGGAATAGAATTGGTTCCTTAGCCTTTCGGAATAATTCCTCTTTGCAACTTTAATCTCCTTTTCCAGTGTGTACTTGGCCTGTTTGTACAAGACTTTATCCCCATACCTGTAAGCATCTTCTTTGGCTTGATGGAGCTGTCTGAGTTTTGCAGTGAACCATGGTTTGTCATTGTTGTAAGTTAAGTCCTGGTAGGAATGCACATATCTTCACAGAAACTGATGTATGAAGTTACAGTCTCTGTGAGCTCGTCCAGATTGTTTGCAGCAGCTTCAAAAACACTCCAATCAGTCAATTTGAAACAGGCCTGTAAAACCCGCTCTGTTTCATTGGTCCATGTCTTTACAGATTTAACTACAGGTTTAGCAGATTTAAGTTTTTGCCTGTAGGATGGTATAAGATGAACCAGGCAGTGATCAGAGAGTCCCAAAGCTGCCCGTGGGACAGAGTGATATGCATTCTTTATTGTGGTGTAACAGTGATCCAATATATTGCTGTCTCTGGTGGGACATGTAACATGCTGACTGTATGTAGGCAGTTCACGGGAGAGATTTGCTTTGTTAAAATCCCCAAGAATGATTAAAACAGAGTCCGGGTGTTTTTGCTCCGTGTCTGCGATCTGATCGGCGAGTTTCTGTAGAGCCAGGCTCACGTGAGCTTGCGGTGGAATGTAGACGCTTATGAGAATGAACGAGCAAAACTCTCGCGGCGAATAGAACGGCTTACAGTCAATGAAAAGCGCTTCTAGATCGAAACAGCACATCTTCTTTAACACCGTTACATCTGTACACCACCTTTCATTGATGTAAAAGCACGTCCCGCCGCCACGCGATTTCCCCGTTGATTCTGCGTCGCGATCCGCTCTGAACATCTGATAGCCCGGCAGATGAAGCGTGCAGTCCGGTATCGCGTCGTTCAGCCAGGTCTCCGTGAAACACAGAGCAGCAGAGTGCGAGAAATCCTTATTTAACCGGGAGAGCAGGAGGAGTTCGTCTGTTTTGTTGGGTAGAGAGCGTAGATTCGCCAGATGTATGCTGGGCAGTGCCATTCGGAATCCGCGTTGTCGAAGCTTCACAAGTGTGCCGGCTCGCTTCCCCCGTCTGCGCGTCCTGAAGCGTTTGATCAGAGCCGCCGCGCAGCCAACTACAACCTTCAGCAAAACGTCCGAATAATTGAGATCCGGTAGGAGGTTTTGTGGTGTGTACTGCCGAATGTTTAGCAGTTCGTCCCGGGTAAAACTGATTGTGTTTGCAAAACAAAAAACAGGAAAAACTAACAAAAACACTAAAACAACTCGGGAGCTCAGCACAGAGGCTGCCATTCGCCATTCTGCCGATTACAATTTCAGTCACGCAGTGCTGCCCTCCTGTATCCTAGTCGCAGCTACTCTTTTATAGGGGCACAAATCCAACTCTTATCCACCACCCAGCTTTCGTCATTAATTCAATTAGAAATAGAGGTGTGGCTTGAGAAACTGCTTACAACGAAAGAGAAAGAAAAAAAAGCAATACACAGCAATCAAATCACAACAATCCAAAGTGAACACACACAAATACAAACGTACCAAGTTCATCGTGCAACACCATTAATTCTCTCCTTATCGCATTACAGAAAAGTCAGAATGTGCAGATGACTCATTACGTTCCCGCGGTCTTGTGCCGATGGCTGTCTAGGTGACGAGGTCTTCACTGGGGATCCGTCTCTGGGGTTCATCTAGTTGACGTTGTCTCTGCTGACATTCAGTCATCTCTAGGTGCTGATCTACCATCTGGACTGGGTAGGGACTAGAGCCAGGACCTTACAGGGACCGTCTGATCTGGGAACAGACTGGATCTGGTGGCTACGTGACCTTGGAATAAGAAACAGACAGACTAATAGTAGCGTAGATTTTTGAGATAGAAAAGTGCGGTTTTGCATATGCTAGAAATATGGCTTTCGAAGGAAAGATTGCTATCAAATAGGAAAACTAGGTTCCTAACTGACAACAGGAAGATTACTTACAAAGCATTCTTTTTTTTTTTTTGGTAAAAGTGATGGTTCTACCATACTTGAAGTTGAATTTACAGCTGTAGCTATATGGAGTATACACAAAACTAGGTAAGGATTCGAGATATCGCTATGCTGCCGAATTTCAATGCCAATAACATCAACTCCATGTGACAGTATTATGATTTCAATAATGAATAGTCCCTGACACGTGTTGTCTAGAATGTCTATAAATGCTGATCCCAATGCATCGTTTTCATTATCAACATGGATGTTAAAATCAGCCACTTTATCTGCAGCCAGCACTAACTTAGATACAAAATCAGCAAATTATTTAATAAAGTCTGTATGGTGCCCTGATGGCCTGTATACAGTAGCCAGTATAAACATCACAGAGGATTTATCATTAACACTTGTTTCTTTGATATTCAAAGGGACCTGATATTCAATATGCCAAGCATTTTTTATTTGTTGAATATCAATTAAATTGATACTCTTAAATTGGTTTGGATGTTTATTTGTAAGCAAACCTTGACCACAATTATGGTGGCATCGTGTGTGTTTTTTTTTTTTTTCCTTTTCTTTGTTGTTGTTGTTGTTTTTTTTTTCTGATTGTCCTGGGTGATTGTAGCTCAGATCCAGCTCTCTCAAGTGTGAGGGGTTTGAACTCAGACCTGAAGACAAATACCCACAGCCTTCCTCTGTAATCATACAGCTGTCAGGCATTCACCACAGCCACCTCCACCTACCATCTCACCTACGGCACTGCCCACTCGTTCCTCATCACCGGAGTTCTGATTATACACACCTGCACCCAATCAGCCACGCCCTGTAAAAGACTCTCTCCCTCAGTCCTTCACTGTCTGGTCTACCGCTCACAACCCCGTCACTAGCTTAAGACTCTATGTTCCTTCTCCGTGGATTCTCCGGTGCATGTTACTGCCTCTCTGCTCTTCCATTCGGACTTCGATCTACTCATCATTTCAAGGACAGTCAGATAAGAAACCTGAATCACCTTTGCATCCTGCATTCTGTTTTATCCCAATCTGTAAATAAACATTCCACTGTTTTCACTTACTGCTGCTTCTGGTCTTATCCCTGTGTGTACTTGACAACAGCCTGACAACCAACAAAACTAGGAGAAATAAGGAATTAGGAACTGAATATACTTTTTTTTTTTTTTTTTTTTTTTTTTTTTTTTTTTAAGTATCTGTTAATATGCCTTTAATTCCAAACTCCAAATCTTACACACCTCAGTATCTCCAGCTGACAGTTTGAACTCTTTAGTCCATCAGTTTGGACGCTCAATCTTCAGAGACTCCTGTAGGTCATTGTTACTCAGATCCAGCTTTCTCAGAACAGAGTTTGAGGATTATAGAGCTGATGATACTATTTCACAATCCTGAGAAATGAGATTACAGCCAGCAAGACTGAAAAAAGCAAATGACAAAAAACAAACAAACAAAAAAAAACAACAAAAAAAAACAAGAGATTTTAATTTAATAAACCTCATTCTACAATTTGCATTTCAATAATATAAGTTTCATTCTTCAACAAGAGGTCAAGACATCATAAACTTAAACTAATTATATGATGAATCAGCAGAACAACAGAAACTTTAATTCAATTCATTCACAGAGCTTTTTTTGTAGTGAATAACAGCTAGTATTAGTTGTCTTCTACCCTCAGGACAGAGGAACAAATTGATGGATCTTTCAGTGGAGAGTCCATGTCCATCTTTGATCTTCTCTTTAATGTACTGTGTGGTTCTCCTGATGCTCTCTGAGCTGTTCTCTGTGTGTGTCAGTAGATCCTGTAAGAGTCTCTGATTGGACTCCAGTGAGACGCCCAGCAGGAACCGCAGGAACAGATCCATCTCACTCCTAAGTGCTTTATCTGCTGCTCTTTTATATGAATAATGCAGCGAATCTAAACATGCTCCTGTATTGTTGCTTATGTGGTAGTAAAAAACAGAGAAATATGTGTGACCAACGAAAAAAAAAAAAGGAATTTAAAAAAATTAAACTAAGTAAGTATTAAGTATTTTAAATTATGTAATGACAAGCTAAAACATTATATTACAATTGGACTTCTTACAATGCAACATCATATATTACAATGTGACTAGTTCACAATTGCAAATACGTTTCTTGTAATTGTGACTATTAACTCATGTCACAGTTGTGAGAAAGAAAGTTGCAATTGCAGGATATAAAATACAAGTGTTTGAACCTAAATATATGTATCCCATCATGCATTCATTTCCCACACAAATGATCAAAATTAAATGTTTATTTTGAAATATTAACGCTAATTTTAACTTGCTTACTTGAGGTCATTAACCATCTCAAGTGTAAACGCATTGTGAAAGGAAAAATACTAATAATAACATCAGGACGTGATATGTATGGCCAAGTATGGTGACCATACTCAGAATTTGTGCTCTGTATTTAACCCATCCAAGTGCGCACACACAAACACACACAAGTCAAGTCACCTTTATTTATATACCGCCTTTAACAATACAGAATTGTGACAAGGCGGCTGTACAGTATTAAATAGGAAATAGTACATCAACAATGCCAAGGGCAACAGTAAACACTCAATTTTCAGGTAAAGGTAGTTAATCAAATACAATAAAATAAAATACAATATTAAGTGTCCCCAACTAAGCAAGCCAGAGGTGACAGCGGCAAGGAACCAAAACTCCATCAGTGACAAATGGAGAAAAAACCTTGGGAGAAACCAAGCTCAGTCGGGGGGGCCAGTTCTTCTCTGGCCAGACACAGAGGACCCACCAGGTCCCGTGGTCCTGTGCCGACAGCCGTCTAGGTGACAAGGTCTTCACTGGGGATCCGTCTCTGAGGCTCATCTAGTCGATGTGGTCTCCGCTGACATTCAGTGCTGTAAAGGTTGTCTCTATGTGCTGATCCACCGTCTGGGCTGGGTTCGGACTGGATCCGGGGGACTGCAGTGACCATCTGATCTGGATACGGACTGGATCTGGTGGTTAATGTGACCTCGGAATAAGAAAGAAACAGACTAATATTAGCGTAGATGCCATTCTTATGACGAGGCACTGAGTACATCGGGTGTTATGGGAAGTGTTCCCGGTTCAGCCTAACAATCCTTTAACAGATTAATGTGTTAAAATGTGTAGAAATGTGTTAATGTGTTATGTGTAAGCCAGGTTAAAGAGATGGGTCTTTAATCTAGATTTAAACTGATAGAGTGTGTCTGCGTCCCTAACAGTGTTGGGTAGATTGTTCCAAAGTTTGGGTGGTAAATAAGAAAATGATCTGCCGGCCACGGTTGATTTTGATATTCTAGGTATTATCAAATTGCCAGAGTTTTGAGAACGCAGTGGACGTGAGGGACTATAATGCGATAAGAGCTCGCTCAGGTACTGAGGAGCTAAACCAGTGCAGTGTTGACAGAACCAGGCTAATATGATCATACTTTTTGGTTCTAGTAAGAACTCCAGCTTCTGCATTTTGGACCAGCTGGGGTTTGTTTATTAAGCGAGCAGAACAACCACCCAATAAAGCATTACAATAATCTAATCTTGAGGTCATAAACGCATGAATTAATGTTTCAGCATTTAACATTGAGAGCATAGGTCGTAATTTAGATATATGTTCGAGATGAAAAAATTCAGTTTTGCAAACACTAGAGATGTGGTTTTCAAACAAAAGATTGCCATCAAATAGCACACCTAGGTTCTAACTGATGACGAAGAATTGACAGAACAGCCATCAAGTATTAGACAGTGTTGTAGGTTATTGCATGCTGAGGTTTTAGGTCCAATAATTAGCACCTCTGTTTTTTCAGAATTTAACACTAAGAAATTACTTGTCGTCCAATTTTTTAACTCAACTACACAATCAGTTTTTCAAATTGGTATGTTTCGCCGGGCCACGAAGAAATATAGAGCTGAGTATCATCAGCGTAGCAGTGAAAACTAACACCATATTTCCTGATGATAACACCCAAGGGTAACATGTAAAGCATAAAAAGTAATGGTCCTAGTACTGAGCCTTGTGGTACTCCATACTGCACTTGTGACCGATATGATACTTCTTCATTTACTGCCACGAATTGATGGTGGTCAGATAAGTACAATTTGAACCATGCCAATGCACTACCACTAATGCCAACATAATTTTCAAGTCTGTTCAAGAGAATGTTGTGGTCAACAGTATTGAACGCAGCACTAAGATCCGGTAGCACTAACAGAGAAATACAACCATGATCGGATGACAAGAGTAGATAATTTGTAACTCTAATAAGAGCAGTCTCAGTACTATGGTCTGGTCTAAAACCTTACTGGAAATCCTCACAGATATCATTTTTCTGTAGGAAGGAAGATAATTGTGAGAATACAACCTTTTCTAATATCTTCGACAGAAATGGGAGATTTGAGATAAGCCTGTAATTAATTAATTTGTTGGGGTCAAGTTGTGTTTTTTTTTAATGAGAGGCTGAATAGCAGCCAGTTTGAAGGTTTTGGGGACATATCCTAATGACAGTGATGAATTAATAATATTTAGCAGAGGATCTATGAGATCTGGAAGCAAGTCTTTTAGTAGCCTGGATGGAATAGGGTCTAGCATACAAGTTGTTGGTTTAGATGATTTAACAAGTTTATACAATTCATCCTGACCTATAGTAGAGAATGAGTGGAATTGTTCCCCAGGAGATCTATAGCACACTATCTGATGCAATACTGTAATTGACGGCTGCATGGTGACAATTTTGTCTCTAATAGTATCGATCTTGGAAGTAAAGTAGTCATTACTGCTATGCTGATGGGCATAGTCAGTGTCTGTTGGTTCTTTATTTTTCGTTAACTTAGCCACTGTATTGAATAAATACCTAGGGTTATGTTTGTTATCTTCTAAAAGTAATCAGTCGAAAAGTAATCAGATCTTGCCGATTTTAACACTTTTCTATACGATAGGGTACCTTCACGCCAAGCACTACAAAAAACCTCTAATTTTGTTTTCCTCCAGCTGCGCTCCATTTTCCGGGCTGCTCTCTTTAGGGCGCGAGTGTGCTCGTTATACCACGGGGTCGGACTGTTTTCCTTAATCTTCCTTAGGCGCAGAGGAGCGACCGTATCTAGAGTCCTGGAAAAGAGAGAGTTAATAGTTTCTGTTACATCATCAAGATTTTCTGAGCTATTGGACGTGCTGAGGAATTCAGATAAGTCAGGAAGATTACTTAGAAAGCAATCTTTTGTAGTAGAAGTGATGGTTCTACCATACTTATAAGGAGTTAATAAGGAGTTGAATTTACAGTTTTAGTCATCTAGAGTATACACGAGACTAGATAATGATCAGAGATATCATCACTTTGCTGCAGAATCTCAACGGCATTGACATCAATTCCATGTGACAGTATTAAGTCTAGAGTATGATTTCGACAATGAGTGGGACCGGACACGTGTTGTCTAACTCCAATAGAATTTAGAATGTCTGTAAATGCTGCTGCCAGTGCATCGATTTCATTATCGACATGGATGTTAAAGTCACCTACTATTAGGATCTTATCTGTAGCTAAAATCAGCGAATTCTTTAAGAAAATCTGTATGGTGCCCTGGTGGCCTGTATACAGTAGCAAGTACAAACGTCATGGGGGATTTATCATTAACACTTGTTTCTCTGAATAATGTTACATGAAGCACCATTACTTCAAACGAGTTATACTTGAAGCCCGCTCTTTGAGAAACACTGAAAATATTGCTATAAATTGTAGAAACACCACCCCCTTTACCTTTTAGACGTGGCTCAAGTTTATAACAGTAATCATGAGGGGTAGACTCGTTTAAGTTCATGTAATCATCTGGTTTTAGCCAGGTTTCTGTCAAACATACACTGTAAAAAATGAATCATGAGGCTTGTAATTTTCATTAAAAAAACTGATGTAATCATTAAAAATAATGTGCATATTTAATTTAAAAAAATAGGTTTTCTCTGTTTCTTATAATATATTGAGAACATTCCACTAATAAAATTAAGAAATAAATTTTACCTATTTTTTTAAGGAAATGAGTGCAATTTTTAGGCTTAATTTGAGGAACCATTTAGGCTAAAATTTTGAGGAAAAAAGGCTTCATATTTCTTTAAAGAGGATTGGTCCAATTATCCGGGTTTGATTGAGTCACCTTCATTTGAATCTCAACAACGGCAGTGATCAGACGGCATTTTGAAGGAGCAGACGAACAGTGTAAAATGTTAAGAGGTAAGTTAAGCCCCTTACTAATTTTTACATTTTATGTAAAAAAAATTCTTGCACTAGTGTCAGCAATATAAATGGAAAAAAATTAAATATTGTGAACATCTCTGAAAACATCCTGTCCGCCATTAGCCATAGTATACTTGAGTTTGTTGTAGTGTCAGTCTCCACAGTTCACTGAAACAAGTTTTGGGGAGTTAGTGTTTTAATATGTTACAAAGATATGAACCTAGAAATGGTTTACTGTACTTCCTTGATGTATCTGCATTTTAAGTTCTTATGAGGAAAAACTTTTTTGAACATCTTACACAAATTAACTGCATAAATAACAGATCTTCATAATAAAATATGTTATGTTTGTTTTACAGTGTGACAATGAGGATGTGCAGCAAAGTCTACTGCAGCATGTAATGAAAATTGCTGTCTGCCAGAAGGATGACCAGGAGGACTTTAGCATTGTCTTGGAGGGTGTGCAAGTCATGACTGGCTTGGGAAATCTGACTAGAGCCTGCGCAATTCTTCTTAGATTCACATATGCACTAAACCTCACCTATCCCAAACAACTGAGGAACACGTTTGAGGCCTTTCAGAAGCTCTTCTTGGAACTGGATGTTTGCAGGTTTTCCCCCAAATTACAATCTCTCAAAAACAAAAAAAATATTGTGTGTTAGATTGTGAGAGACACATTCCATTGTTACCAAGTTTGGTGAAAATGCCTAGCACTGGTTGAGGTTTTGAGATTGTTCTACAGCTTGTTCTACAACAGGTTATCTCGTTTTATGCTATCTATGCACAAGTTATCTCCGGTTTTAGTACAGAATGTGACTATTCCCACAAAAAAAGATGTTAGCACATAATGCTAAACAGTTGATTTCAATGACATATAAATTGTCAGCTACAAACTGTTTTACAAATTGTTTTACAGATCTTAAAACTGCTGTAAATGTTATATACACTATTTTACAAAGTGTTTAATATTTTGATACCAGTGAAACATGAAATAAAAGCATGTTTAACACCAAAATGCATTATGTATTCATTTCATTATAATTTTTTTTTTTATATTATCAAGTAATTTTCCTTATATGAGTACATTTTGTTTTATCTGCTTAAACTAAAAAAGATTATTACACTAATAATGTTAAAATCATCATGTGTCTGGCTAAATAATTTAGGATGTTTTACATGATTTATTCAAGTAGATTCTGCTAGGGAAAAAAATCAAGCCGTAAATACTACTTAAAAATAATATGCGTCTGGCTAAATAATTTAGGATTTTTTACATGATTTATTCGAGTAAATTCTTCTAAAAAAATCAAGCCTTAAAAACTTAAAAATTATATGTGTAATATTGTTACCATTTTTAAGTAGATAGCACATAAGATTTTTTACAGTGTAGCACATATAGGTTATGATCAATGATCATATCATTTATAAAAAGCGCTTTTGTAGAGAGGGACCTGATATTCAAGTTTTATCATTTGTTTCTCTGTATTATGTGCATTTTTTATTTATTGAACGTTGATTAGATTGTTACTCTTAAATTGGTTTGGACGTCTTTTGTATTGTCTAGCTCGGGGAACAGACACAGTCTCTATAGCATGATATCTAGGTAAAAGGGTCTCTATGTGCTGAGAAATAACTGATTTTGATGACGTGAGGCAGCTAGCAGACAGTCGGATTAGCCAGTCTGTCTGCTTCCTGACCTGGGCCCCAGTTAGTCAAGTGCAGACTCCAAGACTATATGCCATATTACTAGAGAGAAGAGCAGCACCACCCCTGGAGGGATGAAGACCATCTCTTTTCAACAGGTCAGGTCTGCCCCAAAAACTCCAGTTGTCTATGAAACCTATGTTATTCTGCGGGCACCACTTAGACATCCAGCCATTTAGTGACGACAGTCTGCTATGTATCCCGTCACCACAATAAGCAGGGAGGGGGCCAGAGCAAATTACAGTGTCTGACATCGTACTTGCAAGTTCACACACCTCTTTAACATTATTTTTAGTGATCTCCGACTGGCGAAGTTGAACATCATTTGTGCCGACTTGAATAACGATCTTACTGAATTTACGTTTAGCATTAGCCAGCACTTGTTTCTGGCTCCAGGTAAACATTGGACTATAGTGCCTGGTGTCTCTATTTTCACGTTCTGTACAATAGAATCACCAATAACTAGAGCACTTTCATCAGGTTTCTCAGTGGGTGCATCACTGAGTGGGGAGAACCTGTTTGATGTTCTGATCGGAACGGAAGAGCGGTGTTTTGACCAGCGACTATGCCGTCTCACAGTCACCCAGTTGCCCTGCTGCAAAGGCGAAGTTGTAGAATGATTTCAACTCACCACTGTTGTTTGACGAACTTGTGAAGAAAAAAGCAGGAGGAGAAAGCAACAATGGTTGTAGAGGCAGATAGAAAAAGTAAAAGTGAATGGCAAGCTAACCGGCTAACACACTGCAGGCACGCTGCACTTGCAGTTGTAGAATAAAAACGAGCGATCAAAAAAAAAGAAAAAAAAAGGAAAGCGGTAGTAGACGTGAATAGAGACGTGAGTGGGAACACAAATGGCAGGCTAACCGGCAAATGGAATACTAACACATAGCACGGCATTGCACTCATGGTTATAGAATAAAAGCGAATGATCGGATTAGTTTTTATGGATAATATCAGAAATCTGGTGGAAAAAAAGCTATATTTTATCACTTTAAACAACAGAAAGTAATAGTAAAATAGAGATTTCTACAGAAAAACAAAACTCCAGGGAGCTACAAATGCACACCACTCTGCAACACGCACACACATATCCAGAGCAGTGGGCAGCCATATTGATGCAAGGGACTCACCTCAGTCATGATATTGAGGATGAAAAGAGTGCTGCACATTCACCTGCCCCACCTACAATTCCTGTGGACCTGAGACTTGAACCTGCAACCTTCAAGTGACAAGTCCAACTCTCTAACCATTAGGCCACGACTGTCCCTAAAATCTCACAACTTTGAATTTTAAAATTTTTCACAAACACAAAAACTGACAAAATTAGTCCATTACTCATAGGGTGTATTTCACTGACGCCTATGCTTACATATGAAAGTTACGTCCTTAACTATACCAACAGTAATCTATGTGAGCATTCTTTCATAATTATAATTTAATCAGTAAAATATTTAGGAATAACTTTATTATGATTTTACATAGTGAGATGATGTTTCATAGAAAAAAAAAAAAACAACATTTTTTTTTTATTCTTCTGTTCTAAATTGTTCATACCAATAATATCATATTGTGTAAGACACAAATCTTCACTACTCATGTATATCATAGAATAAACACAATCTAACAGAATTAGATTTGATGAACTTGGTTCACACATATGCATAACACAAACCAGACAAATGCAGACCATCCTGAAAGTCAAAGTGTAATTGGTACAATGAGTGGAAATGAGCTTCTGTAAGTGCCTCTGTGGCTCGTCATAAGAGGTTGTTCATCTGACACAGACACACTGAAGATTTAGGATAAACCCCAAATCCAGCATAGAGGGGTTCAGTGAATGTGCTGTTGAATGTGTGTAAATGTGTGAGTGTGTGTGTGTCTGAGACACTGTAGAAGGACAGAATGCCGGACGGACAGTCCAGATACACTCCTACTCTATTAGAGCGGGACGAAGGGCCAAATACATCAGTGTTCTTATTATTGTACCAGACAGTATAAGTCGTATCAGAACAATACATACTCCAGGACTTGTCATTGAGTCCAAACCAACAGTCAATCCCACTTTTTCTGTCAATTCCTTTATATGACACTGCTACATGACCTGAGCCTTCCCATTTAACCTCCCAGTAACAGCGTCCAGTCAGACTCTCTCTACACAGAACCTGCTCCTGGTTCTTAAATCTGTCTGGATGATCAGGATACGGTTGATGATCTTCTACACATGTTGTTTTTTTGTTGTCTTCAGACAGGATGAGTTGAGTGTGTGCTGTGTTTGGATCCAGTGTGAGATCACAGGCATCTGAACACAAGAAGAGAGAAGATTATCTATAACATCATTAAATATGCACAGGAGAGAGTGTGTGTGTTATGGAGACAAAATGTCACCACAAGGATATTAATACCAGTAAATTTTCCATGAGGACCAAAGTTTTGAAAATCTAAAATAGCAGAAAGTTTTGTGTGAGGGGTAGAGTTAGGCTAAGGAGATAGAAAACACAGTCTGTACAGTATAAAAAAACAAAAAAAACAAAAAAAAAAACATTACGCCAATGGAATTAACCCATAAAACATGGAAACGCAACATGAGTGTGTGTGTGTGTGTGTGTGTGTGTGAGAGAGAGAGAGAGAGAGAGAGAACTTACATTTTCTAAGTCCTGGTGTGATTCTAAAATGTCCTCCATGGTCCAAACTATACAAACACAAAAAAACAGAAATTATTTGATATGAGGGAAGACTGTTAAAACTGCAAATAAAATTATATTTTTGTAGCTGTTCTTTCAACATTTATTCTTCCTCATGTCATTTCAAACCATTCAGATCCAACAGATTCATCTTCCAAACACAAATGAAGATATTTTTAATGAAACCTGAGATATTTATTTACCTCTACTGAAAGTATATGCAGGTTTTCAAGATTCAAAAAGGACATAAAGGGATTGTAAAAGTAATTCATATGATTCAAGCAGTTTAATCAAATTCTTATGAAAAGATTTAATTTAAGCTTTTGTTCAAATTTAATTTTATGAGCACTGAACAACACACACATAATGTACATAGAGTGCATAAAATATAGTAAACACATATTCTGCCTTTTTGATTTCTTTTGATTTAGGTCCTGCTTCCTTTGTCTAGTTTTGTAGTATTTTGTAGCTCTTTTGGTTTCCCAAATCATTATCATTAATCATTAGTTCCTCATTGTTTTCACATTTTTTCTTTTGATCTAGTTAGTTATCCTGGGTATTTACTGTGTTTACTGTGCTGGTCTGTCATTAGTTAAGATGTAGATATTTGTGTTCATGCCCTGCATATTCCTTGGTTCCCTTTTGTTTTGTTTATTAAATCATCCTACACCTGCTGTAGATCCTTGTCACTGCCTTCCTTCATGGCTCTTGTTACAAGGACTTCTAAAGGCAAGCTGCAAAAAATCCTTCTTAGGCAACCCTTATCACACATACTGACATGCACACAAGAGTCATAACTGCCCCACATACTTGAGTATCTGCAGTGAGCAGTTTGGATCCTCCAGTTTGTGTTTGAGCAGCTGGACTCCTGATTGTCCTGGGTGATTGTAGCTCAGATCCAGCTCTCTCAGGTGTGAGGGGTTTGAACTCAGAGCTGAAGACAAATAACCACAGCCTTCCTCTGTCACCATACAGCCAGACAACCTACAGACACACACAGTCAGATCAACTACAGACACACATCAACATTATGACCAACTGGCTGTACATGATCATTTATATGTTCTTAATACCTCAGTGTCTGCAGCTGACAGTTTGGACTCTTCAGTCCACACGAGAGCAGCTTCACCCCTGAATCCTGTAGGTCATTATTACTCAGATCCAGCTCTCTCAGGACAGAGTTTGAGGATTGTAGAGCTGATGCCAAAATTTCACAATCCTGAGCAGTGAGGTTACAGCCAGCAAGACTGAAAGAGAGTAAAACACATGATAATTAAATTCTTAACCTTATTTTTCAACTTATATTTTAATAATATCAGCTTATTTCTTGTAACAGACATTCAAATGAAATGATTAAGACATGATTAAACACTCACTGGGCTTTTCTGCAGTTAATCACAGTTAGTAGTAGTCGTCTTCGGCCATCATCTGATGTGTTGTATTTCTTGAGGTCCAGCTCATCCAGCACCTCCTCTGACATCTGAAGCATGTAGGCGATTGTTGAGCAGTGAGCAGGAGAGAGTTTCTTCTCTGAGTGTTTGTCTGATTTCACAAACTCCTGAATCTCTCTGGACAGAGTCTGATCTTTCACTTCCAGCAGACAGAGGAACAGATTGATGGATCTTTCAGTGGAGAGTCCATGTCCATCTTTGATCTTCTCTTTAATGTACTGTGTGGTTCTCCTGATGCTCTCTGAGCTGTTCTCTGTGTGTGTCAGTAGATCCTGTAAGAGTCTCTGATTGGACTCCAGTGAGACGCCCAGCAGGAACCGCAGGAACAGATCCAGATGTCCATTCTCACTCTTAAGTGCTTTATCTACTGCATCTCTATGCAGATTATGTATCACATCACAAAACTGCAATGTATCAATATGTATCATTACATAATGGTAAAATGCATAGAGAGCAGCAAGAAACTCCTGAACACTCAGATGAATGAAGCTGTAGACTTTCCTCTGATGAATCACTGATTCCTCCTTAAAGATCTCAGTGCAAATCCCAGAATACACTGAGGCGTCAGTGACGTCTATGCCGCTCTCAATCAGGTCCTCCTCATAGAACATCACATTGCCCTTCATCAGCTGTTTGAAAGCCACTTCAGCAAGTTTCACAATCACTTCTCTGTTGGACTGCAGGAGTTTCTCTGGATCTCTCTCTTCATACTTCTGATTCCTCATGTTGATCTGAATCAGCAGGAAGTGGATGTACATTTCAGTCAGAGTTTGAGGGATTTCTGCACTCAGATCTTCTTTCAGGAGCTTCTGAAGCACAGTGGATGAGATCCAGCAGAAGACGGGGATGTGGCACATGATGTGGAGGCTTCTTGCTCTTCTGATGTGTGAGATGATTCTGCTGGCTTGATGCTGGTCACTGATTCTCTTCCTGAAATATTCCTCCTTCTGAGACTCATTGAATCCCTGAATTTCTGTCAGACGGTTGATGTATTTGGAGGGGATCTGATTGGCTGCTGCTGGTCTGGAGGTGATCCAGATGAGAGCAGAGGGAAGCAGCTCTCCTTTCATGAGGTTTGACATCAACACACCCACTGATGAAGTCTCAGTCACATCACAAACTTTCTGATCATCTGAAAACATCAGTGTGATTCTGCTTTCATCCAGACCATCAAAGATGAACACAACTTTACACTCCTCATAAATCTTTGAGTCCAGATCTTTAAGTTCAGGATGAAAGTCCAGCAGAAGTCTGTGAAGACTGTACTGATGATCTCGGATCAAGTTCAGCTCTCGAAATGGAAGCACAAACATGAAATCTACATCCTGATTGGCTTTTCCCTCGGCCCAGTCCAGAATGAACTTCTGCACAGAGACGGTTTTTCCGATTCCAGCGATGCCTTTAGTAAGAACAGTCTTGATTTGGTCTTTCTCCTCACATCCTGGTTCAGGTGAGGCTTTAAAGATGTCACTGCAGTTGATTGGAGTGTCCTGTGAGTGTTTTGTTCTGGCTGTTTTCTCCATCTGTAAAACCTCATGTTCTTCATTCACTCCTTCTCTCTCTCCCTCTATGATGTAGAGCTGTGCATAGATCCTGTTCAGGGAGGTATGTTTTTTTTGGAGTGTGTTTCCTTCAAACAATCTCTCATATTTGTTCTTCATGCTGGTTTTGTGCTGATCTTTGACTCTCTGCAGGTTTCCAGTCTCCAGTGTTTGTGTCTTTAGGACTGCTTCAGTTTTGTCCTGCATGATGTTAATTTTACAGTGGGATGTAGGAGACAGCACAGATCTGATCGGCTCATGTATCTTCATCCTGCTCAAATTTAAAAAAAAAAAAAAGAGCACCAATTGTAGCTATTTGAAGAACCATTAAATACCATTAAACATATATTGTGTGCTAGATAGGATTTTTGCACTTGTCTTTGTGTTGTGCATTTGTCTCAGACTCCATTTGCGGATTTTATTTAGTGTTTTTGTTTGTTTTTTCCAATTTAATTTATTTATTTACATCTGAGACACTACAATATATTAGGAAATAATGTTTATACTAACAAAGGGTCAGAGGTCACTGGAACATCACTGAATTCAATGGGTGGCTCCATCGATCTGTTACTCTTCATAGACACACAGCTGGGACCTGGAGACTGAGATCTCGGTCTTTTGCTCCTGCTGATAGTGGCATTAAATAAATAAATAAATAAATACAATCAGAACTTAGTTCACTAGCTATACAATACAGCTCTAGTAAAACATAAATTTATACTTATATCTAATAATTAAGAAGAAGCTTTTCATCCAAACAATTAACAAATAAGGAGGGTCGAGCACTCACAGAATGGTTTTTAAAGTCTTCTTGAAAGGGACTTTGGGAAAAATCATTCAACTAATAAGGATCAATGAGAGCGAACGTTCAGGAAAGTTATTTTGTGCATCTCTGTGATGATACCATGAGACACTATTTGCTCAAGCTAAAATGGCCAGTGTCATACCTGAGGTTGGAGGTCACTGATTCATCCCTGAAAGTAGATGACATATTTCTTCATGGGTTGATTGCTGCTTGATTCAGGAGATGAAGATCTCATTATAGAGTCCTGATCTTCACTCTTTTCACAGAGACTCATTTTGAAGTCACTGTTCTCCAGCTGTCATGTGAAAATAGAATAAATTGTTTTCTTTATTTCTCTGTAGTACAATGATACAGTACATCTACAAAGCTATTAATCTGGATGGCACTGCAATCAATTACCTTCCACATTATACTAAACTAAAAATAATATTTATATGAATATAATTTATTAAAATATGTTTTATTACTCATAATAGTACTTATTTACAAAAAAAAATATTGTTAATGTCTTACTGTCTAATATCATTATTATAAACCATTATAACTATTTTTACTCAAACAAATATAAACATATAGCATAATTGTCTATTTCTGCCTCATACTGTTACATGTCAAAACTGCATCATCTGCTTAGAGGAACTGCTACTCAATCACCCCCAAATTAGCACATAAATGGTTAAGGTGAAGACATCATATAGTATTGAAACTTGTGCTTCATTACATATATTTTATGTATGTTTTTAATATTGAATGATTATTTATTAATGTATTCAGCTGGCTGTCAGCTTTTATGTAAATTCTATTCAGAAATTTTAATTAAATATATTTAAAATACTGATTTGTTGTCTTTTGAGTATTCTGTAATGTGTATATTGCTAGACATCTGGTATGATTCAGAACATTTTTTCTTAACATTTAGGATATTAGAGCTAAAGTTCAGTGCAATACAATTAAATTTAATATGTAGAACTACAGATGCATTATTAATTCACTTTAAACATCTTGAGTTGTTATACTGGGGTACATTTATTTATCATCGAGGTAGGCTAGGCGTACTGGAAAAATGGAATGTAAAATGATGTTTTAGTCCCAAAATGTGATCATGTACATGTGGTTTACATGTAGTGGACGTCTTTATTACATTTAACACTTTAATATATGCAGTAATTTGGATGCCTTATTCAGCATTTATTTTATACAAGCATGCAGCACTAAATACTGTAAATGTGCATCACGGAAGTTTTTGTAAAGCTTCCGTGCACACACACACACACACACACACACACATCACTCATTCACTCGCTCGGGGTTGTGCAACAATTCTACAAGATCGTTATTACTGTTTAAAATGTGATCATGTACTGTATGTGCAATAACGCCTCTGTTGACTATGTTACTGAAATATCTTTAAAAATCAAAATTTAGTGTCAAACGTGTATTTAGTTGAAGCTGATCAAGAAATATTCGTATATAGGCTACAACAATTAGCCTATACAATGATTTCATTATACAATTTTAATGACGTTGTAGGACATACAACAAAAGTCTGATTTACTTTAGCAAGGTAATCGTCAAATTGTCGCCATTTTGGTCAGTGAGTAAAAAACAAAATATAATAATTCCATGTAAAGTAGATGAAAAGTAAAATAGCAGCTCAGTTTATATGACAAGCATGAAGAATAAATTCTTAACTTACCATAAAATATGAAGTGTATTATTTACTCAGTGTTAACAGGTTCAGAGCCACGAAATGGCATCTCTATTTTCTTCTTTTACTTTCGTTTTTACCTGCACTCGCTTGAAACAAAACAAAAAAAAAAACTTACTCCCTCTAGTGGCGCAGAGTGTCATCACATACAGTATGTGTGTGTGTGTGTGTGTGTGTGTGTGTGGGTGTGTGTGTGTCATCAATCCATTATCTGTGCCTTAGAAATGTTTGCACTAATGCTATGTGCTGCACAAATCACAAATTATTTGTTAACAGTCTTACTGCAGGTTGTGCAACAAACAATGAACAATGTCTATGTCAGGGTGAGTTATAGCAAACTGCAAGTAATATCTGTTAGTAAAACAAATACAGTGGAAAAGTGCACCTTTAGAATTAAAAAAAAAAAAATAAATAAAAAGAATTCCCATATAGATATGAACAGTCAACCAATTGGATCCCATTAAAATCCTATAGGAATGGTCCTACAGGATATTTATGTCTTATCCTGTAAGACTCTTCCTATTGGAATCCTATAGGAACGGTTCCAAAATATGATAGAAATTCTTAATACAATCTGTAAAAGTTTCCCATTGAAATCCTATAGGATTTTTTGACAAGGGTCACTTTGGGATGTGTACCACTCGACTGTAAATGCCCTGCCAGGTGGACTTCACAGGGTATTCTGCCATCTAAAGTGAGATCCGAAATGAACGAACATGTTAACTCAAACATCGATACATCACTTCTTTGGAAGTGGAGAGGGAAATGTAACCACCTGCCACTGTACAGCAACACAGTAGCCTACTGCAAGTTAGTTTCAATAAAACACAAGCGAGGAAGGGAGTGCGCGACTTGAGACGTGACAGTTATGGAACTAGGCTATCATGATTATGTTTAAATTAGATAAGTCACATGTAATAAAAGCATACTACATTTACTCAGTTCGGCATCAAATATGTTCATTAATATTAATAAATTAATAATACATTAATATTTATCATAGCCTAATGCTATTAGAATGAGCTTTTATTCATTAAGTGTGTGCAAACTTTGCACAAAGAATTTGTTGTTGTTGTTTCCTCAGGAGCTCTTGGTACAAACATAACATAATGATAAGAATAGAAGAACATTTAGGTAAGACTAAGGAAAATTATTCTAACAAATAAATAAATAAGATATACATAACATATGGCTATTCATATTTATTTGCATAAGTAGGCCTACTTATGTCACCATACCTCCTCTGAGTTTTTATCTGTGTTGACATTGGAGAGTTTTCTAAAGTAATGCATTTGTCAGTGTTTAGTGTGAACATTTCCCTTATGCCGCAGTCACTAAATATTTTGGTTTAAGTTTAGCAAGTTCAGACTTTGGAGATACAGTTTAGTCACAAAAGTCACTTTGAGCAGTTGTGAATGAATTAAAACTGTGCTAGAAATGCACAAAATTGGCACAAAGGTCAAAATATCCAGGCATATCTAAATTTAAGACCCAGCTTATTTTACTTTAATATTTACTTGTTTTTAATATTTAAATAACAAAATCTTAACATATTTTTGTATATTTTAATATTGTATAAATATTAAAATATAATATTACACCAGGCCAGACTTAAAATAAAACAGATTTAGCAGAGTAACTGTTTCAACTTCAGTTCAGCTTTTCAGTTAAAATATATTGCATGCGTTTCTCATGGTTCAAAGGATGAGCTCCATTTACAAAGTCCCCTCAAGCATCGCATACACCCCTGGCTTATTAAAAATCAAATCAGTATTGGCTGTGAAAAAGCATCTCCTAACTGCTGGAAAAATCAAACCGCTCAGTCATAGGCTTACGGACTGAAAAAGCATCTTCCAGTGACTCACCGCTGCAGTCATACAAAGCGTTTCCCTCTGTGTTCTTGTTTGTCTTGTTATCTCGTTTTTGATCTACCTGTCTGACTTTTCTCCTGCCTAGCCCTGTTTGGATTATTAACCATGTTTGACCCTGTACAAAAGGACATGCAGCATTTGTGTCCATCACACCTGTTTGCATTTATTCAACCCTGCCTGCCTGACCATGTCTATGTCTCGTCCAATCAATAAAAGTTTGCGCTTGGATCCGCTCGTCTCCAGTCCCTCTGTAACAATGTTGTTGTTAGTACTTGTCTTTAATTGCTAATAATAACCATGGTGTGTACAAAAGGACACGCTGCATTGTGTTCATCAATTTCTGCATTTATTCACCTGTGTAACATTGACAGAACAACACTTGTCAAGTAGACTAGAGCTGGACAATTACATCTCTCAATCACTGATGAACTGACTGTAACTTTAAAAAACATTACTCTTTGTTATTGTCCTCCTGCATTATTGACAAACTATTTTCCTGTTTGACACTGTAAAGCTGCTTTGACACAATCTGTATTGTATAAAGCACTATATAAATAAATGTGACTTGACTGTGTATTTATGAACAGCTTTTTGCACGTTACCTGCTCATATCATATTGGCACCCATAAAAACACCCCAACAAACAATTTTGGAGGTTTTACTTTTAGTGGATTAAACTCATTTGACTACAGCAGCATGAGCACAGGAGCAGTGCTCAGTATCCAGCAGGATAGCCGTAATTCCTGTGGTCAGATTCAGCACAGACTTTGTCCTCCTCTCGTACAATTGCCTGGACCACTGATAAATATTGAAATGAAATATTGGGATATATAATATGATTCTTCAGCATCAGACCATCAGTTATGCTCTGCATTGAGAAATACAAACACACAGAGTAAATCTGTATAATTATCACTTTTCTGACTTGAATTTGATTTAAATGTCAAACATTGGATGTCAAGTGTAAGAATCCTACCTTATCAAAGTTCTTTTCTATACCTGTCTCATTCATTGTGATCTGAACTCTGGGCTCTTTAACAGCTTTCTGCAGGTCATAACCAAAAAACAGATAGTTCAGGATCACCTGGAATTAGAGACACAAGAGAGTGGAAAGGGATTTTAGATAAAAAAAAATTACAAAACCCTATGGTTTACTTATTAAAACATATAGGTTTAGCCACTGGCCAATCCAGAATAAACAAATGTTTTTCAAGTTAAGAATAATAATCCAGAATAATCGAATGTCAATGTACAGCTTCTGTGTTTTTGTTACCTGAGCAACTGATGTGGTGATATTTGTTCCACCTGCACCTCCGACCACCATTTTGACTTGTTTGCTGTGTTTGTCCAAAATGATTGTGGGACACATTGATGAAAGTGGCCTTTTACCTTTGTCAGAACAACAAACATTTATTATTTTTAAACATTTTATTATATTTTATTATATTTAAACATTTACTTATTTTTTTATTTTTATTGATTTTTTTTTTTTTTTTTTTTTTTTTTGTACCTGGTTTAATTAAGTTGTTTTTGCCATGACCACTTGTCAGCTCAGGATCAATGAAATCCCTCATTTGGTCATTAAATATAATGCCTGAGCGTGACATCACTCCAGAACCAAAACTGTGAGAATACAAGAAATATTCAGACAACAAGATTGAAAAGAACAGCAAAGCAACAGAGATTCTTAAAAGTAGACACCAAAATATTATCATTAAAATGGAACAGTATGTTAAAGAAAAAAAAAAAAAATTGGGCATAGCTGGGGGGCATCAGTGCAGGCTGTACCCATAAGCCCTGTTTACTTATGTATTTATTTATTTAATAAATAAAACAAAGATACAAATGAAACAATGCTAAAGTGTTTTTTCAGGTTTGTTGATGTTTAGGTACAGAAATTGAATAACCCAATTATTGAAAAGCTGGCAATTTAAGCATTATCATTTTAAACACAAAGCATTGATGCAATAAAGATAAACATCTAATTTCTTTCTTAACTTAAATTTACTTAAGACAGTTCAAGGATGCTCACTAGGACGGGTATTTTGACATCATTTTGTGTGTATTTGTTCAGGCACAAGAAAACACAAAAGAAAACTCAAATCAGGGTGTGAAACACAGTGCTCTGTTTGTGCACTGTGTTCTGTGTGTGACAGCATGAGTAATGAATTGAGCTCTTTAGTGTTTTCTTGTACTTGAATGCTTTAAAATTGCTTGAATGTTTGAACTGGCAAAGGTTAAAAACAGGACAATTCCAAACTTTCGTGATGACATGCAGCAGTGGCACAATCAGGCAGTGTCCCATCTGCCAACTGTCCTGAGTCCAATTTGGGGCACTTGACTTTACTAGTGATGGTCCTGGTGTGATATTTTTCTCTTTTTGAGTAAATATTGGGATGTCAAATTTGACTCTTTAACTTGATTTTGCTCTTTCTGAAATCTTGCTTTGCTTGGTTAGAGTACAGATTGTGGAGTGACAGACTAAACCACTGCCTCTGACTTTCAGATTTCCAGTCTGTAATGCTTGTCAAAAAAATAACAAGAGTAGCCCTGCTTAGACATAGACACAGATGCATATAATTAATCACAAACAAATTGTAAATTTAGTTGATGCAGCAGTCTGTTGTAAAGGTGCATGATGTATTTGTTCCCTTTGGGCTATGAAGGCTCTGATAATAACAAACATGTTGGAAATTGGCTGAGAGTCAATGACTCTGCTGATTCTCTGACAACTTGCAACATGTTTGATATTATAGATGGAAAAACACTGAAACTGGGTGTGTTATAACAAGACCAAGATTACAAAACACTGCTCTCTTTGTCTCTTTATATTTCTCTTACTAGTTATTGATACTGCTGGTGATGGCCACTGCACTCCCATCTTCAGCGAGGACAGACAGGTGAGATGTGCCATGGTCTTCAGGTACACCATCACGGTCCTCCTGCTCATAGTAACTGGTTTGTTTGAAGTCATCTTTAATCTTATTCCTGATCCCGTCCGCAAGGCTCTCTGAGGTCATTCTTTTTACAATCTGTGCAGAAAGGTTGACAAAATTCATAAGTGGGAACAGTGAATGGCTTTGAGAAAACAACACCTGCCATAACGTTGCTCCTGTCAGATCAGATGCAGCAAAACTTAAGACAATTCAGAAATTCTGTAGTTGAAATGTGAGTTGGCTCAAAGGTAAAGTTCAGCCAAACTGAAAATTTTGTCATTTATTCCCCTTCTGACCATGACATGTGAGATGCATCAGTTTGATGTCATTAACAGCAGGTGGTTTTGGGATCTTGTGTGTCATATCACCGCTTACATCATACTTGGTTTAAATATTTGGAAGGGAATATTATCAGTAAATAATAATCAGTGAAGAACAGTGTAGATAAGACAGGAAACAATGGATCAGAGTGAGTGAACTAATCCATAATAGCCTGCAGATATCTGATAGAGGCCCAGGGATTCCATAAATTGAGCTGAACTCACCTCAGTGACGTTTTTATTTATTACTGGGTCTCCCAGTTTAGTCTTCTGAACATTAGCGAAGCGGAAAGCCTCTATCATGCGATGATAGGTCAAAATCTTATTCTCTGTTGTGGACACACTGCTGCTTGAGAAGTTATAATCGAAATGAAACGTTTCATTATCTGAACTGAACCTTAGAAAACTGTAAAGGTAATTAAAGACTAATAGTAAAGACACAGACTGAAGGATATGATCACCGTGCAAGATTATTACTCCCCTAGTTTAGTCCAAACCCCAACCATGCTGGGAATTGATAATCTGGGAGTTATTTTACCTGTTTTTTTTGTTGTTGTTGTTGTTGTTGTTTTTACACAAGTGCTAGTACACAAGAATTATTCATGGCACTGTGAACTGTGATCACCATAACACACAACACTGTGGCACACTTAAAGGTGCATTAATACTTTCGACCACAGTGTAGGACCGAGTCCCAAAACACACTTGCTGCCAATCAGCAGTAAGAGGTGTGTTTAGTAATAATAGGGAGAAGAGAGTGCTCAGTGGCCAGATATTAGCAAAACGACTACAGATAGAATTGGCAAATAAAAAAAAAAGAGGAAAATATCAGCAGAACAAAATCTTACACAACCATACACAGATGCACGCTCACTGACCTTTGAGTATGTTGAGTATGAGAGCGAGCACTGGTCCACCGAATGGAGCATCAGGAGCATGAAATATGTATTTCCCCACAGTGAAGTTTAATGCATGCTCATTCAACAATGGCGTATAACCCCTTAGGTCCTCACGTGTTATGATCCCTCCTGTGTAACAAAAAACAAAGATTTAGACAGATTTGCATGCTTGAATAAAATTAAGCCTCTTGATATGAATAGAGTCAAATTTAAGCATTAAATAACCTGCAGCCTTGATATCATCCAGTATATCCTGAGTCAGTGACCCATTGTAAAATGCATCCGCTCCTTCTTTTGCTATCTTCTCATAGGTTTGAGCTAGTTTGAGAAATCTTATTGTGTCCTTCTCCTTTAAGATGGTCTTGTTGCGTGAGCCACAAAAAAACTTCACTGGAAAGAATAGAAAGACAAGAGCAGAGGCAAGATGATGTTATTAAAATTAAAAGAAGGCATGTGGTTTAGGGGTTCTAGTGTAAATACTCATATTCAGAGGTTGGCCTTTGTAATTTTTAGGGCCCCCAAAGAGAAAAAAGAAACTAACATTCAAGTGGCATGTAAACTGGTCATCTCTTCATATTTACTTAAAGCATTAAATAAACATGAACAAACATCAGAACATATTTTATTGCAACCATGGAAAGATGTCAATACACCTTTTTCAAGTTTAAGTCCTACTCTCCTGTCTGATTTATTTGTTGGGCAAGATGGCGGATTCATGTTATGATTGGTCAGATCGCCTGTCAATCAAGCTCTTTGCAAATGGTCAATTTCTTTATTATCCATGTAATACTTAACATTGTTATATTATTTTCACTCTTATTACTCATTTTTATGAGTGAATTGTTGAGTCATTCATTGACCAATTTGTTCAAAAACAGATTCATTCAGTGTTCATTCATGTAGTAACAAAACTGAAACTGTTGTTTGGTAGACATTGTTTGGCTTGTTGCAATAATAATATTAATGGTTAATTTTATTAAGTTTGAAAAAATTATTCTAAAAACAGAAATTTGAAATTAGACATTTCATTTCTTGTCGTTCAACCAATGTGATATCAATCGAAGATTCTGTATAAATGAACTCACAATCACTCACAAAAGTGCAATTAATAGAGCTGATAGTAAATCACCAGTTGCTCGACATTTCACAGAGTTAAATCATGAATTAATGAATAGTCTTTTTGAGGAATAGACATGGTACTTTTGATGCGTCATGCAAATTTGGAACAGAAATTATCACAAACTGAATGTAAATGGATTTTTCACCTCAATACTATAAAACCACATGGTTTGAATTAAGGTTTTTAAGTCTTTTAATCTGTCTACTTTTCAAGACATATTTTTCACTATGTTTGTTAATTATATAATTACTGATTGCATAGCCAATCTGATTGCTAGTATGTCAAGTATTGAGGATTTTTTTATGCATTTTGGTAGAATTCATCTGTCATCTGTCAAGACAGCTGTCACTAAGAAAGGAAGGTTTTTTTTTTTTTTTTTTTTTTTTTTTTTTGTAGTTCACAAATGACATATTCTTACCACAATGCTGCATTATTCAGAATTTTGTCACTAGTCTCATTGATGGCCAAGGCCAAGGCCCTGCCAACCTGAAATCCATCTAATGCCAGCTTTATACTGGGCTCAAACAGCTCCTTCCATTTCAGTCTCCCGTGTCTTTTGTGTGCCAGCTCATAACCACGCAGCAGTCCTGGTGTACCTATAAATAATCCTGCCATTCATGACAAAACACAGAGGAGTGGCCAAGTCATTCAAGGTTCAGAACGGCAAGAAATCATCAGATTTACTTTAACAATAACAACAGCTCTTGTGTGGACTAAAATCCAACTAGAGTCTATGCTGTAAAACCATCATGGAGACTGATTTGGGGTTATGCAGATTTATGGTGGTTTACCTGGTTTTGCATTCTGTGGGTCTTTGCCAAACATGTTCTCTGAAGCACCCATTGGAGCAGTTTCTCTTGCATTAATTGTCTCCACCTTTCCTGAGGGTGAAAACATGAAATGTTTACACAAAATGGGGGCCCAGTGGACAGCTTCAAGAAAGCAAATTTGTTTTGAAAAAACAACAGTCCAAAGCACACTTAAGATTCAAATTATTAAAAATATTCCAGCAACAAATGCCTTCTTCAGGTTGTAGCCTACAAATACATCAATACCTGAGAAAAGGGCTCTGTCTAGAACAGTCACATTAGACACACCTGTTCAAATGCAGTAGCACATACAGTGAGGGAAAAAATTATTTGATCCCTTGCTGATTTTGTACGTTTGCCCACTGACAAAGAAAAGATCAGTCTATACATTTTATGATTTTAGGTTTATTTTAACAGTGAGAGACAGAATAACAACAGCAACAAAAAAATCTAGAAAAACAGATTATAAAAAAATATAAATTATAAATTGATTTGCATTCTAATGAGTGAAATATGTGTTTTATCCCCTATCAATCAGCAAGATTTCTGGCTTCCAGGTGTCTTTTATACAGGTCAAGAGCTGAGATTAGGAGCACTCTCTTAAAAGAAGTGCTCTTAATATCAGTTTGTTGCCTGTATAAAAGACACCTGTTCACAGAAGCAATCAATCAATCAGATTCCAAACTCTCTACCATGGCCAAGACCAAAGAGCTGTCCAAGGGAAGATTGTAGACCTACACGAGGCTGGAATGGACTACAAGATCATCACCAAGCAGCTTGATGAGAAAGTGACAACAGTTGATGCGATTATTCGCAAATGGAAGAAACACAAACTGTCAGTTTTCCTCGGTCTGGGGCTTCATGCAAGGTCTCACCTCATGGAGTTTTAATGATCATGAGAATGCTGAGGAATCAGCCCAGAACTACACGGGAGGATCTTGTCATCTGGGACCACAGTAACCAAGAAAACAATTGGTAACATGCTACGCTGTGAAGGACTGAAATCCTGCAGTGTCTCCCTGCTCAGAAAAGCACATGTACAGGCCCGTCTGAAGTTTTCCAATGAACATCTGAATGATTCAGAGGAGAGAAGGGTGAAAGTGTTGTGGTCAGATGAGACCAAAATCGAGCTCTTTGGCATCAACTCAACTCGCCGTGTTTGGAGGAGGAATAATGCTGCCTTTGACCCCAAGAACACCTTCCCCACAGTCAAACATGGAGGTGGAAACATTATGCTTTGTGGGTGTTTTTCTGCTAAGGGAACAGGACAACTGCACCGGATCAAGGGGACGATGGACGGGGCCATGTACCGCCAGGTCCAGGGCATTAAAAATAGGTCGTGGATGGGTATTCCACCATGACAATGACCCAAAACACACTGCAATAAAGGAGTGGCTCAAGAAGAAGCACATTAAGGTCCTGGAGTGGCCTAGGCAGTCTCCAGAACGTAATCCCATAGAAAATCTGTGGAGGGAGCTGAAGGTTTGAGTTGCCGAACGTCAGCCTCGAAACCTTAATGACTTGGAGAGGATCGGCAAAGAGTGTGTAAACCTGGTGGCCAACTACAAGAAACGTCTGACCTCTGTGATTGCCAGAATGGATTTTGCCAGTACTAAGTCATGTTTTGCGAAGGGGTCAAATACTTATTTCACTCATTAAAATGCACAAGGTTACAAGTCTGACTCTCTAGCCATTATTGGCGCCACAGTGAAGGGTTAACACTGCTGAAGTGGTGCTAACCCTGATCTTGAGCAGGATTTCATAGCCCTGCATAAAAAGTGGTGCTAACTTGCAAATGTGAACCTGTGTGCTGCCATTAAAGAAAAAAAAAAGCTTTTAAAATAGGCTGACTGGAATTTCCTTGCCTAGCCTAATTTCCCACACAGGCAAGCATCAAATGTACACGAGTAGGAGACAAAGTTCAATGCAATGTGGACGAATCTTGTTGTACATCTAGAAGAGTTGTTCTCTGTCTTGAAAAAAGCACACTTTGACCACACATAGCTTCTTCATTCTCAAAGTTCTCACAGTGAACCAAGCTAACATGCTTGTGTCACTTTACACATTTCTTCCTCCTGTTGAACACTTCTGTTATTTTGAAACCTGCTGGTAATCCAACAGTTCTTAATTTGTGCTCAACAGAATAAATGAATTCATATAGAACTGGATGAGTAAATGATGACAGACTTTTCATTTTTGGGTGAACTTTCACTTTAAGTTGATAGCACTGATGCACAAGCCACATCCTAAGCCTAACCCAAACATAAACCTTACATCTGAAGAGGTTTGATTTTGTTGTGTTTTTGTTTCTGATACTGTTGCCACTGTGGCAGATTGTTGTGGGAGTCTGATTAAGTCTTACGTACCTGTTGATGCATTGTAAATGGTGAAAACAACCCCTCCTCCAATGCCCACACTTTGAGCATTAACCAGACTCACACACAGCAGAGCAGCAATAGCAGCGTCAACTGCTGAACCTTTGCGCTTCAATATGTCCCTGCAAACTCAAAAAGAGCAATGACTTAATCTTACTACTGCAAAATTATCATCGCTCATCCAAGTAATCTCTCCCAAAAACATAAATGTGGCTCTTTAGAATCATACCTCCCGATCTCAGAGCAAGTCCCGGCATCGGCTGCCACTGCTGCTTTAGTATAGCACTTATCAGAGGGTCTCCGAGAGTATTTCAGACTGATTGTCACTATTAGAATCACTACAATCACAATCACAATGGCAACGCAACATCTGAAAGCAGAGCACCAGAGTTTGAGCTATCTGATATTTATCAGAAAAACAAAATTCAGATCTGTGGTTTAATTTCATTTTTTTGTGTTTTAGTTCAATATACTATCAATACACTTATATAGTACTATATATTATTTGTGTGTGCGTGTGTGTACATGTACATGTTTCATCACCTTTTACAGGTGAGACAACCCATCATAGAACAGCCCCTGTCCACTGGTTTGAAGAAATGCTTTAAAGAAAAAAACAAAAAACTCTGTTACGGTGTTAGAAATCTGGTATGCACCTTAAAAGTATAATTTACATTCACTGTGATTTAAAAAAAAAAAAAAAAAAAAAAAAAAATTTATCTTTTAAGTTCCACAGAAGAACAAGAACATAATACAGGTTTGTCGAGAAGTTTCACTATTGTCTCATCTGTTCCTTTAATGTGTGTAGGTGTGCAATATGCAAGCCCTGATTTCTATTAAGGAATTTAAGAAAAATGTTTTAATTTTAATCTGGTTTCAGAGTCTCCTTTCCAAAATATTATGTGAACAATTAAAAAAGTAATGCAATTAATAAATAAAATACGAATTGTATTACCGTAGTCAGAGAAGAAGTTGAAAAAAGACCCGCCAAGTCAAGTTACTTTTTACAGTGGTTGCCACTGACAGCTTCCTGCTTGTCTGCTTCCTGTTCGTGTGGGTTTTTTGAGTGGGTTTTTTGAAATAATATGCCTACTCTGTTGTGCATACAATTTTCACTCTCTGTTATATAAACTGCTAGATTTATTTCCAATATTATCAAATATTAGCCTATTTGTGGTGAGTGGTGGTGTTCTAAAACAAGGAGGAAAATTTCTAATTTTTTAATCAGTATAGTTTCACTAAATGTTGACATATTTTCCTGTTAAAATAAGAAATAATACTTATAAACATTTATCACACATTTAAAAACAACCAACACAATACGGTTTTGTATTTTAACAATTATTTAAGAATTGTATTTCATGTAACTGTTTTTTTTTTTTTTTTTTTTTATTCCAAAATAAGAATGCAGTTATTTTCATTCCAAATATAAGATTTTATTTATTTTCTGGAGATCATGTGATTTTAAAGGTGTACATCCCCTTCAACCCCAGTATGCACTTTGGTGGACACTAGGTTTCACATACAGTAACATTATACATCAGCACAGTATACAAATACTGTTGACATACCTACCAAATTATTTATTTATTTATTTTTTACAAACCACAAATGCTTTTTGCCCTGATTGGTTTGTCCACAAGTGGCAATGTATTTGTTTCACAGTCAAAAATGAAATAGAGACAGGACATTAATAATAAACTACTCAAGACCTCAACACCAGACAAACCCATTGACAAGTGCTTCTATGACGAGGTTTAAGGGTTACTTTGTAATTCAGCTTTGTGATTCTAATATTACAAAACCGGTTAAAAATTGTTAAACCTACCCTTTAAATTTCACTGTCTTCACTCTAGATGGCCATGTCATTATGAAAGCATTACTGTATTGGTGGGCAATATCTATTCCGAATCTATTTACCTTATTACAGATCTGTAACACTTTGCCAAATTATTTCAGTTGTTTTAAAGGCAACAAGACTGTTAATCTCACCAGTTTACTGAACAAAATGGATGATAAGCCAGTTTAGCAGATTTTAGAGCCTGTCTATATCTAGACATATACTGTCCTTCTACACACACACACACACACACACACACACAAATATATATTATTTTTTGTTTGTTTGTTGTTGTTGTTGTTGTTTTGTTTTGTTTTGTTTTTTAACTCAGTGTTGTGAGTTGCTCTGTTGGGGTGCTCTAATGGGGGAGGGAGGTTAGAATGATTCTAAGGGTCTAAAAACTTGAAGGACTGAAATCCTGAAGCGCTCGCAAGGTCCCCCCACTCACGAAAGCACATGTACAGGCCCGTCTGAAGTTTTCCAATTAACGTCTGAATGATTCAGAGGAGAAAAGGGTGAAAGTGTGGTCAGATGAGACCAAATTCGATCTCTTTGGCATCAACTCAACTTGACGTGTTTGGAGGAGGAGGAATGCTGCCTATGACCCCAAGAACACCATCCCCACCGTCAAACATGGAGGTGGAAACCCTATGCTTTGGTGTTGTTTTTCTGCTAAGGGGACAGGACAATTGCACTGCATTAAAGGGACGATGGACGGGGCCATGTACAGTCAGGGCTAGGGCATTGAAAATAGATCGTGGATGGGTATTCCAGCATGACAATGACATAAAACACAAGACAAAGGCAATAAAGGAGGGCTCAAGAAGAAGCACATTAAGGTCCTGGAATGGCCTAGCCAGTCTCCACACCTTAATCCCATAGAAAATCATTGGAGGGAACTGAAGGTTTGAGTTGCCGAACGTCAGCCTCGAAACCTTAATGACTTGGAGAGGATCTGCAAAGAGGAGAGGGACAAAATGCCTCCTGCACTGTAAAACCCAATGGTTTACCTTACTTAGATATAATTAGTTATCTTTACTTAGTTACTATACTTACTAGGTTTTATTAAGTTACATCTACTTTCGAGGCAAATAAAACAATTTACTTACTGCTTTGAGTGATGTTTACTTAAAATATTCAAGTATCCACAAATAAACCAATGACATTAACAAACCAGTCAGAGGCAGCAGCACACTAATATGTTGCTAATGTGCAACAGAAGAAGTAGAAAATAAAGTTTTGGAGATGGGGCAATTTTTGTAGACTTTTCACTCATGTCTTTCACTACTTGCATTCACTCATTTCCCAAAGTCATCTTGAATGTTGAATTTTCAATACAACTGAAATATTTAAGAGAACATCACATAAGCTGACTTCATAAATTAATGTATATTTTCCTGAAAAGTTTTTTTTTTTTTTTTTTTTTTAAATACTAACCATTATAGTGAATAGTGTTACTTTTGGTTGGGCACTTGGAACTTAATTTACATTACTATAGTTTTTTTTTTTTTTTCTTTCTTTTTCTTATTCTTGTATTGATACAGCAATGCAACATAAAAATCAAAGTTATTTGATTTCAAGGAAAGAAAGCTTTTAGAAAATGACTTATATTTTAATTAAATTATTAGGTATTTTTCATTTTGGTTATTTATTGTTTACATTTTTTATAAACACCTTAAGAAGCTTTTAATTGGGTTGATGCATTTTTTTTTAATTTGTAAGATTGACAAATACAAACAACAACAGTAAAGCAAAGCAATTGCATAATTTATTCATGTCGCAATGCACTCTGGGAGTCAGTGAGTAGCTATATTAAGTCAAGAGTAAACCTAAAGTAAAGAATCAAGTACCCCCAACAGTTCTTTGTTAGTTACTACAGCTCTTGTATAAGTAAACTATACTAATTAAGCATTTGTCAGTACAGCATACTATTCGTATTTCATTTTACTTCGTTATTTTAGTGCAATCGGTTTCCACACTTTTTCAGCTAATTACATTTTACAGTGTGGTGGCCAACTACAAAACGTCTAACCTCTGTGTAGTGTTGTTTTCGTCAACTAAAATTATGACTAAATATCGTCGTCAACGAACCTTTATCACTTGACGAAAACGAGATGAGACGCAACGTAAATGCTGGTCATGTGACAATGACTATAATTGAATGTATAATGCAATATTGTTGCATGATCTGTATGATGAAAAATTAATGAGTACTTTTTTGTTGTTTGTTTCCGCTGTTCAATCGCGCTGGTGCCTCATGCACACACATACAGCAAACGTTTTAGCCTGTTCATTATCAGAATAAAATACAGTCAACAAACATGTACACTGATTAATCCAAATATTGCATAGTGCGTAGTACAATCCATGTCGTTTAACCTAAGGTCGGGCCAAACACATATTTGCTCATGTGAGGATGTTTTTATGCGCATTAAGTATTAAAGCTTGATTTACTAATAAATAATATTTATTTATTCATTAATTAAATAATTAATTCTGCTATATAAACCTACCTCATCACCCTCCACTGGATGCATAATGAGCTGCAATAAACTACATTTTGGTATTTTATAATGCCTAGTCATACTTCTGTGGATATTTTTGGTGAAAGTAAATCAAAAATATGTAACGCATTACAGTTCAGAGACAGTAATATTGTAATGTAACTAATTCTTTTTAAAAGACTGTAACTAGTAATATATAATGTATTACATTTTTTAAGTAACTTGCCCAAAACTGCTAAGCATCCCTTGTTGGCCAAATACTGTAGCTAGTTTTGTTAGACTAAAATAGAATTTTCATTGACTAAAACTAGACTAAATGTCATCAGTTTTTGTTGACCTCTGTGTTTGCCAACAAGGGTTTTGCAACCAAGTACTAAGTCATGTTTTGTGAAGGGGTCAAATACTTATTTCACTCATTAAAATGCAAATCAATTTTTTTTTTATCGTTTTTCTAGATTTTTTGTTGTTATTCTGTCTCTCACTGTTCAAATAATCTTACCATTCAAATTATAGACTGATCATGGATGAGAGAGCGCCTGAGACTCGAACCTACAACCCTGGCACCACAGTGCAGGGTTAACACTGCAGAAGTGGTGCTAATCCTGATCTTGAGCAGGGGTTTCATAACCCTGCATAAAAAAAAGTAGTGCTAACTCTACTTTTTAATTGCAAATGTGAACCTGTGTGCTGCCATGAAAAAAAAAAAGCCTTTAAAATAGGCTGAATCTTGCCAAGCCTATTTTCCCACACAGGCAAGGATCAACTGCACACAGGCAAGAGACAACATTAACTGCAATGTGGATGTATGTTGTTGTACCCCTAGAAGAGTTGTTCTCTGTCTTGGAAAAAGCACACTTTGACCACAAACAACTTCTTTTTTCTCGACGTTTTTACAGTAAACAAAGCCAACTTGCTTGTTTCACTTCACGCATTTTTTCCTTCTGCTTAACACTTCTCTTACTTCAAAATCTGAAACCTGGCAATCAAATGGTTGCTCTTTTATGAGTAAATGAATAAACAATGACAGAATTTTCCTAAGCCTAACCCAAACATAAACCTTACATTTGAAGAGGTTTTATTTTGTTGTGTTTTTGTTTCTGATACTGCTGCCACTGTGGCAGATCGTTGTGGGAGTCTGGTGAGTTTTAATGATCATGAGAATGCTGAGGAATCAGCCCAGAACTACACGGGAGGATCTTGTCATCTGGGACCACAGTCACCAAGAAAACAATTGGTAACACGCTATGCTGTGAAGGACTGAAATCCTGCAGTCTGCAAAGTCTCCCTGCTCAAAAAAGCACACGTACAGGCCCGTCTGAAGTTTTCCAATGAACATCTGAATGATTCAGAGGAGAGGAGGGTGAAAGTGTTGTGGTCAGATGAGACCAAAATCGAGCTCTTTGGATCAACTCAACTCGCCGTGTTTGGAGGAGGAATAATGCCTTTGACCCCAAGAACACCTTCCCCACCATCAAACATGGAGGTGGAAACATTATGCTTTGTGGGTGTTTTTCTGCTAAGGGAACAGGACAACTGCACCGCATCAAGGGGACGATGGACGGGGCCATGTACCGCCAGGTCCAGGGCATTAGGTCGTAGATGGGTATTCCACCATGACAATGACCCAAAACACACAGCCAGGTTTGAGTTGCCAAATGTCAGCCTCGAAACCTTAATGACTTGGAGAGGATCTGCAAAGAGTGTGTAAACCTGGTGGCCTACTACAAGAAACATCTGACCTCTGTGATTGCCAACAAGGATTTTGCCACCAAGTACTAAGTCATGTTTTGTGAAGGGGTCAAATACATATTTCAGTATTTTTTGTTGTTATTCTGTCTCTCACTGTTCAGATAAACCTAAAATTATAGACTGATCATGGATGAGAGAGCGCCTGAGATCCACAACCTTTTGGGTTACAAGTCTGACTCCTGATCTTGAGCAGGGGTTTCAGTGCAGGGTTGCATAAAAAGTGGTGCTAACTCTGAAATTGTGAACCTGTGTGCTGCCATTAAAAAAAAAAGCTAACTTTAAAATAAACTGAAAAAAATTTTTGCCTAGCCTAGTTTCCCACACAGGCAAGCATCAACTGCACACGAGTAGGAGACAAAGTTCACTGCAATGTGGACGAATCTTGTTGTACATCTAGAAGAGTTGTTCTCGGTCTTGGAAAAAGCACACTTTGACCACACATAGCTTCTTTATTCTCGAAGCACAGTGAACAAAGCCAACATGCTTGTGTCACTTCACACATTTCTTTCTTCTGTTGAAAACTTCTGTTATTTTGAAACGTGCTGGTAAAGCAGTTCTTAATTTCTTAAAATAAGTTCATATAGGTCTGGATGAGTAAATGATGACAGAATTTTCAATTTTGGGTGAACTTTCACTTTAAGTTGATAGCCAAGTCCTAAGCCTAACCCAAACATAAACCTTACATCTGAAGAGGTTTGATTTTGTTGTGTTTTTGTTTCTGATACTGCTGCCACTGTGGCAGATTGTTGTGGGAGTCTGATTAAGTCTCACGTACCTGTTGATGCATTGTATATGGTGAAAACAACCCCTCCTCCAATGCCCACACTTTGAGCATTAACCAGACTCACACACAGCAGAGCAGCGATAGCAGCGTCAACTGCTGAACCGTTCCGCTTCAATATGTCCCTGCAAACTCAAGAAGAGCAATGACTTAATCTTACTACTGCAAAATTATCATCGCTCATCCAAGTAATCTCTCCCAAAAACATAAATGTGGCTTTTTAGAATCATACCTCCCGATCTCGGAGCAAGTCCCGGCATCGGCTGCCACTGCTGCTTTAGTATAGCACTTATCAGAGGGTCTCTGAGAGTATTTCAGACTGATTGTCACTATTAGAATCACTACAATCACAATCACAATGGCAACGCAACATCTGAAAGCAGACCACCAGAGTTTGAGCTATTTGATATTTATCAGAAAAACAAAATTTAGATCTGTGGTTTAATTTCATTTTTTGTGTTTTAGTTCAATATACTATCAATACACCTTATATAGTACTATATATTATTTGTGTGTGCGTGTGTGTACATGTACATGTTTCATCACCTTTTACAGGTGAGACAACCCATCATAGAACAGCCCCTGTCCACCGGTTTGAAGAAATGCTTTAAAGAAAAAAACAAAAAAACTCTGTTACGGTGGTAGAAATCTGGTATGCACCTTAAAAGTATAATTTACATTCACTGTGATTTTTATATATATATATATATATATATATAAAATAAAAAATAAAAAAAATAAATAAAACAGTTTCTGAAAATCTTTATCTTTTAAGTTCCACAGAAGAACAAGAACATTATACATGTTTGTAGAGAGGTTTCACTGTTGGGTCATCTGTTCCTTTAATGTGTGTAGGTGTGCAATATGCAAACCCTGATTTCTATTAAATAATAAAAAAAGAGTTTCAGAGTCTCCTTTCCAAAATATTATGTGAACAATTAAAAAGTAATGCAATTAATAAATAAAATATGAAATGTATTACCGTAGTCAGAGAAGAAGTTGAAAAAAGACCCACCAAGTCAAGCTACTTTTTACAGTGGTTGCCACTGACAGCTTCCTGCTTGTCTGCTTCCTGTTCGTGTGGGTTTTTTGAGTGGGTTTTTGAAATAATATGCCTACTCTGTTGTGCATACAGTTTTCACTCTCTGTTATATAAACTGCTAGATTTAATTCCAATATTATCAAATATTAGCCTATTTGTGGTGTGTGGTGGTGTTCTAAAACAAGAAGGAAAATTTCTATTTTTTTAATCAGTATAGTTTCACTAAATGTTGTGAATGATTTTCCTGTTAAAATAAGAAATAATAATTATAAACATTTATCACACATTTAAAAACAACCAACACAATACGGTTTTGTATTTTAACAATTATTTAAGAACTTAATTTTGTTTAACTGTTTTTTTTTTAAGAATTTTTGCATTTATTCCAAAATAAGAATGCAGTTATTTTCAGATTTCATATATATTTTATTTATGAACTGGAGATCAGTGTGAGGGAGGCAAAGGTGTATATCCCCTTCAACCCCAGTGTGCACTTCGGTGGACACTAGGTTTCACATACAGTCACATTATACATCAGCACAGTATACAAACACTGTTGGCATACCTACCAAATTATTTATTTATTTATTTTATTTTTTATTTTTTTATTTTTTTGTCAAGAACAAACCACAAAGGCTTTTTGCCCTGATTGGTTTGTCCACAAGGTGGCAATGTATTTGTTTCACAGTCAAAAACGAAAAAAAGAGACAGGACATTAATAATAAACTACTCAAGACCTCAACACCAAACAAACCCATTGACAAGTGCTTCTATGACAAGGTTTAAGGGTTACTTTGTAATTCAGCTTTGTGATTCTAATATTACAAAACTGGTTAAAAATTGTTAAACCTACCCTTTAAATTTCACTGTCTTCACTCCAGACTGCCATGTCATTATGAAAGCATTACTGTATTGGTGGGCAATATCTATTCCGAATCTATTTACCTCATTATTTCAGTTGTTTTAAAGGTCCTAACACTCTGCAACAACACTGTTAATCTCACCAGTTTACTGAACAAAATGGATGATCAGCCAGCTTAGCAGATTTTAGAGCCTGTCTACAGTATATCTAGACAAATACTGTCCTTCTACACACACACACACACACACACACACACAAATATATATTATTTTTTGTTTGTTTGTTGTTGTTGTTGTTGTTTTGTTTTGTTTTGTTTTTTAACTCAGTGTTGTGAGTTGCTCTGTTGGGGTGCTCTAATGGGGGAGGGAGGTTAGAATGATTCTAAGGGTCTAAAAACTCTAAAGAGTCAAGAGGCATTTATTTGTAATTTGCAGAGTTGCACTGGGGATCTGAGTATTGATGCTTGTGACGAGGCACAGACTTGCAGTAACAGGACTAAACACAAATTTAGCAAACATTACCATACACAATTTTATACAAGTGCAGGACACTGACCAATTAAATTGGAGCGCTATTTTGTAGGCAAAACAATAAATACAAGTGTGTGAGCATGTGTTAAACTTCAGCAGTGAAGACAGGAAACCCACATACCCCAAGGGGTGGTGCACTTATGTATACTGCTGTCCTTTACATATAAGGCAAGCAGTGACTGAATGATTTACAGGAACACAGAAAAAGGCTGAACACAAAACAATTAAAAAAAAAAAAAAAAAAAAAATTGGCATAGAACAAAATTAATAAAGTACATTAGGCCCACTAGAGAAATCAGACACAGGCTTTTGCCACAGAATTTACAGTAGAGAAAATTACTTTTGACTGCAGAGAGGAGATGCTAGGTACCATGCCCTCCTCCTTATCTTTGGATAGGGAGCATAGAAAACAATACAAAACACAGCATGATTTAAGGTAGTTCAATAGGGCTGTAAATCAGTGAAGCCTGGTCTTTGTTTCTTCTCATAATGCTGTTTTCTTTAAGGTGTGAACTATGCTGTGGTTTGGTAACATCCTGTTTCCGTTTGACTCGGAAACAGGATGTGTGAGGTCAAAGTGCAAATGCATCAACTGGGGGCAAAAAAAACAGTGCAAATTTAAACTCATACATTTGGCAGGACAAGGAAAGATAGACACAGTAAGCATGACATCAGGCCTCGAAGAAGCTTTTATTAAACAATAAAATAAATAAAAGTGTCCAAAAAGGGGGAAAATAAAGTGTCCAAAATAAACAGTGGATCTGGTCCCCTCGTCATGCTGGAGGTTCTGTAAAGGGGGGCAGTGTTCGGATCGGAAGGGAAGGGTCCAGGTAAGGGGTGGAGTGGAGCTCCCCTCCGAGGTCTGCGGCTTCGTCCGCCTTGGCCCACAGCACTTCCTGGGGATTAAACGGCCCAGCGTCTTCACCCGCAGCTGTCTCATGGGTCCAGCAGCTCATCATCTTGGTAGCGCTCGATCCCTCAATGCTCCCTTCCTGGACCCACAAAAACACCAGCATGTATGCACAGGGAAGAGACTGGTCTCCCAAAGAGAGGCACACTCAGCATTTCAACAGCGGCGCTGATGAGGCTTCATTCACGTCAGGTGTGCCTCATCACACACCACCAGACCTGACTGTTTTAGGTCCCATTGGGAGAATGGTGAAGGGCAGCGATTAAGGGATGGGGAGAGGCTGATAAGTAGGGGGGAGGCAGCCAACTTGACACAACGCCATATCTTTCCAACAAATTTAATTGAGGTATTGGAATAACCACAAATTTGTGCATGAAAAATAATGTTGAATCTGATATTGATTTCACTGTAAAGTCACATGCTGGGGATGCAATTTATGCCTACAGAGCTTACAGTTTTAATAGCGATGCAACAGTCAAACAGTCAACAGTCAAACTGACAACATTAAATGAAATGTACATAAATATCCCAGACTCAGTGTTCTTTGTTTTATCCTCTACATCTTTAGTTGTGATTTACTCTTTTGATTACCATTGCCTTTTTTCTTTCAACATTCACAAGCCAATGGCCAGGTTTCCCATAAAAGTGACAAGCTTCAGGCAGCATTTAACATTAATTAATGTCAACATTAATTGACTCTCCTACTTCAAGCAGTAGGATTGTACAGAAATATGTGCCTGTCAGTTGAGCATAATGGGTTTGAGCTTTCAGGTCTGTTTGTGAGGGAGGAAAGGCAGCACAAATAGCATTCAGCATGGCCAGATCCACTGGTTTGATTGGAAAATCTCATCCAGTGTGAATAAAGAGAAAGTGGCATTATTAACCATTGGTGGAGCAGGTCATTGCAGTTCCAGCTGCAGGGGTGTCACTCCACTCATTTTTGATTTTCACCAGTATTTTGCCATAACAACCTATTTTGCCATAACAACCTATGCACCAAAACATTCATGCTTATATTTGACCCATTTAAGGTGTCCTAGTTCATCACATATCAATACTGAACACATTCTCATCATATCTAGAGCAAGCAAACCCTCTCAGGGATAGATATTACATTGTTTGTCACCTTCTGTCCATGCAGCCAAATGATTAACATATGTTTGCACATTGTATGTTTCCAAGGGGAAACTAAGCACAGAAGGGACACAGCAATACTGAGACCAATACTTGTGTCTGACTGAGACTTTTGTGGAACCTCTGAATCTCAGGTGGCCATTCTCACCCTTGAGGACTTTATCTACTGCATCTTAAATCAAATTAATTCTATTCCTCCATAGTTGCATTTCAATGGTAGCCAAATCCAGCAGGATGAAATTGTCCTCTGAATCAATGATGGCATCTACTGTAGCATTTATGAGATCACAACACAATCACAATCTCTCAAACACAACAACAGATGCTGATACCAGTGGAGTGCAGGTCAGACCATTCAAACCATTCAGAACTGACAAAAATCAGGACAGCAAAAAAGTTATACAATTTTATTTATTATAAATAAATAAACAGCTTGACTTCTTCATATGACACTTAAAGAGTCTATGATACAGTTCAGTGTTACTGTTTGAAACAGTTTCACAGTTTCTCTTTTAGTTGCACTTATGGAAGTTGTCCTCCACAGCTTAAAGAAGGTGAACCTAATGCACTGAACACCACTATTTTCACAGTTTTCAGTAAAACACAACTAAGAAATTCCTACAGCTTTAAACTCACAGCCTAGTGCTCTATATAATGACTAATATTATCCATATGTACTATATTGAAATGTATTAATTCATTTCCTTGCTATTGTGACCTTGTAACTCATAATTTGAAATGCTTTTCTGTTGTGACCTTTTATATTACAATGAAGCTTTAAATCTCAGAACTGCAACTTTATATTGCAATCTGACTTCATTTCACAATGCAACTTCATATGTTACAATGTGACTACAGCTTACATCTGCAACTTCATTTCCTGCAATTGTGACTATAAACAGATGTCATAATTGTGAGAGAGAAAGTTGCCAATGCAAGATATACAGTACAATCGCAAATGCTGTTAAATTGTTTTGCTTTGATGTGAAAATGGTCTTCCCACACGAGGTTGTTAAATTTGACACAGAGACACTGAAGAATCAGGATAAACCCCAAATCCAGCATAGAGGGGTTCAGTGAATGTGGTGTTGAATGTGTAAATGTGTGTGAATGTGTTTGTGTCAGAGACGCTGTAGAAGGACAGAATGCCGGATGGACAGTCCAGATACACTCCTACTCTATTAGAGTGGGTTGACAGGCCAGATACATCAATGCTGTTATTATTGTACCAAACAGTATAAGTCGTATCTGAACAATTGAGACTCCAGGACTTTTCATTGAATCCAAACGAACTGTGAATTCCACTTTTCCTGCTGATGTCTTTATATGTAATCGCTACATTACCTGAGCCTTCCCATTTAACCTCCCAGTAACAGCGTCCAGTCAGACTCTCTCCACACAGGATCTGTTCCCGGTCATCAAATCTGTCTGGATGATTAGGATACGGCTGACGATCTTTCACATATGTTGTTTTTTTGTTCCCTTCAGTCAGGATGAGTTGAGTGTGTGCTGTGTTTGGATCCAGTGTGAGATCACAGGCATCTGAACACAAGAAGAGAGAACACGTCATAAATTACATCATTAAATATGTACAGGTGTGTGTGTGTGTGTGTGTGTGTGTGTGTGAGTACTTACATTTTCTCATTCCTGGTTTGATTCTGAAAAGTCCTCCATAGTCAAAACTGAACAGAGACAAAAACATACACACAAACAAACAAACAAAAAAGATTTTAAATTTGCAAATTTAGTCTTCTGTATTTTTTTTTTTTTTGGTTTTGGTTTCCCTCTTTGGTCCCTCACTATTCTCACCTTGGTCTTGGTTATCTAGCTATCTTGTGATTTAAGCCCTGGTGTTTGCTGTGTTGGTTTGTCAGTATTAGATTCTTGTTTTCCTGAATCACTGTGGTGCTTTTGGTTTTTTTTGCTATTTGTTGTGATCTTTTCACAGCAGAACTCATACTAAACAATACAACACTGATGAGGTACACAAACTACAAGACCTTTGGTCAAGAGGCAGTCTCAACAAACAGCAAAAAGAAAAAAAAAAAAAAAAAAAAACCCAGAAGAACTTTTTGGATTCTGCTGTATTACATCAGATAAAGGCAGTTTAAAAAAGTAATGGGAGCGTACAAATATTTCCTAACAAAAGATCACTCTTAGGTAAATCCTATACGCATACTGACACAGATGAGTCATAACTGTCCCACATACTTGAGTATCTCCAGTTTATAGTTTGGATCGTCCAGTTTGTGTTTGAGCAGCTGGACTCCTGATTGTCCTGGGTGATTGTAGCTCAGATCCAGCTCTCTCAGGTGTGAGGGGTTTGAACTCAGAGCTGAAGACAAATAACCACAGCCTTCCTCTGTCACCATACAGCCAGACAATCTACAAACACACAAAACAGTCTGATAAGAAAGGAAAACTTGTGTATATCCATTAATGTCACTGAATCTACAAAGATGGCCAGATTACAACAGTGTTGGTTAGCAAATGCCAGTTCACAAAGAGCTTGATTGACAGGCGATCTGACAAATCATAACATCGAATCAGCCATTTTGTCTGACCTACACAGTAAAATTCACAGAGTAAAATTGACTCTATTCAGAGAACATTTGGTCCCTCTCTAAATAGAGTTAAATTAACACTGAATCCGAGTTAAAGTTAAAGAGATAATTAAGTGATCAATTAAAAGGTGATTGAGCATTAGTGATGAACACCTGCTCTTAACAAGCAGAATCACTGAAGAAAAGAGAAACACAAGAACTACAACTGATTTCAGACACAGATGAAATCAACTGAAATAAAAGACATCATCCCCCCGGTTTCACAGACAAGGCTTAAGCCTAGTCCCACACTAAATTGTAAGTCTGAGCTGTTTCAACTGAAAGAAACTTGCACTGACTGATCTTAAAATATATCAATGCCTTTGTTTTGTCTTAAGATGCACACTAGTAATGTTTGTTTCTAAGGCACGTTTATAAAAATTACATAAATGTCCTAATTGAACTATGGCCTAATCCTGGCTTAGTCTAAACCCTGTCTGTGAAACCAGGCTTAAATCTCTCAAAATCTGATTAAACAACTCCACAAACAGCACCACCAGCTTCAGTCATTACTAAGCAGACTGGCTTAACTGTAATAATAATAATAATAATAAAAAAACAATAAAAAAACACTTTGCTTTAGTTTGTCTCTTGACCCTTTTAATAACTTACAATAATTTTGCTTCTAAGCAATTGTAATTTTGTTTCACAGCAAACATTCATGTATTGCTGAATCAAACGTTTGAAGCAACAGATTATTTTACACTTTCTGCTTATAGCTAATTTGTGTGAACATTATAAAGTGATCTTTCTCTTTGGTTTATTGATGGGCATATTGCTGAAAAAAGGTCCTATTAAACAATCACAACCATAAAGCTTCAATTTTGAAAAAAAAAGAGGTGCATCTGCTCAGGATTTTAGACATGAACACTTATCTTATGATCCTCAACAGTGGTGACAACAATTATTCATACTGCAGTGTATGATGGGAGTTTTTACTGTGTTGTTACCCAGCATGCATTGCAGCATGAAGCATTTTGTTGATTGTCACCATTGTTGAGATTCATATGCTGGTACTTGATGTCTGTGTGTCTTTAAGGAATAGTGGTGTTTACTTATGTTTTACATGAACCCAAAATAATTACTTATTATTACACTGTAGTTTTTTCTTTGTTTGCTTTCACTGCTGAAGTTTCACAGAGTTGGTTATGGTTATCTAAATACATAAATTGAGAAAACATTACCCTGGATGTGATCAAATCATCTCACAATAAACATCTCAACATAAAAAGTCAATTAAAATGTGTTTAATGTAAAGCATTGACCGCTCTGTTTTACAACATCACATGTACAGTTAAACAGAGATCTAACCCAAAAACTGAAGGGTCAAGAGCTAAACTAAAGCAAATGCTGATCTCCATGATGGTAGTGTCATTGTAACCACTAAAACAACAACTTTTGATCCTCTGTAAATCTAAATAAGAGCTTCTGTAGACGTGACAAAAATAAAGTCAGTCTGGTTAATAATGAGTGAAGCTGTTTGTGGAGTTGTTTAATTATCATCTGCTGAGATCTCGAGGGATTTAATCACTTATTTTATTTCAGTTGATTTAATCTGTGGCTGAAATCAGTTGTAGTTCTCGTGTTTCTCGTTTCTTCAGTGATTCTGCTTGTTAACAGCAGGTGTTCATCACTAATGTTCAATCACCTTTTAATTGATCACTTAATTATGTGATCAACTTTAACTCTGCTTCAGTGTTAATTTAAAGTGCACCTATTATGCCTTTTCAAATATGTCCTTTCATGCAGTGTGTAAAGTAGCTGTATGTGAACATAAACTATCTGCAAAGTTGTGAAGCTGACAGTGCACGATACATAAAGTTATTGTCTATCAAAAAAAAAATTGAGTCGACTCACATTTGCCTAAACGAGTCGTCAGGATTTCGAATTTAGTGTGCTGAATCTACCTACATTGTACTAAGTATCTAAGATCAAATGTCACACACCTCAGTCTCTCCAGCTGACAGTTTTTACTCTTCAGTCCATCAGAAATAATCTTCACACCAGAGTCCTGCAGGTCATTGTTACTCAGATCCAGTTCTCTCAGAACAGAGTTTGAGGATTGTAGAGATGATGATACAGTTTCACAATCCTGAGCAGTGAGATTACAGCCAGCAAGACTGAAAGAGAGTAAAACACATGAATAAATTCTTAACATCATTTTACATCTGTTATTTCAATAATATCTGCTTAATTCTTGTAAAAGACATTCAAACCGAAATACTTATTACATGATTAAACACTCACAGAGCTTTTCTGCAGTTGATCACAGCTGGTATCAGTCTTCTTCTCCCCTCATCTGATGTGTTGTATTTCTTGAGGTCCAGCTCATCCAGCACCTCCTCTGACATCTGAAGCATGTAGGCGATTGTTGAGCAGTGAGCAGGAGAGAGTTTCTTCTCTGAGTGTTTGTCTGATTTCACAAACTCCTGAATCTCTCTGGACAGAGGCTGATCTTTCACTTCCAGCAGACAGAGGAACAGATTGATGGACCTTTCAGTGGAGAGTCCATGTCCATCTTTGATCTTCTCTTTAATGTACTGTGTGGTTCTCCTGATGCTCTCTGAGCTGTTCTCTGTGTGTGTCAGTAGATCCTGTAAGAGTCTCTGATTGGACTCCAGTGAGACGCCCAGCAGGAACCGCAGGAACAGATCCAGATGTCCATTCTTACTCTCAATGGCTTTATCTACTGCATCTCTATGCAGATTTTGTATCACATCACAAAACTTCAATGTATCAATATGTTTCATTACATAATGGTGAAATGCATAGAGAGCAGCAAGAAACTCCTGAACACTCAGATGAATGAAGCTGTAGACTTTCCTCTGATGAATCACAGATTCCTCCTTAAAGATCTCAGTGCAAATCCCAGAATACACTGAGGCGTCAGTGATGTCTATGCCGCTCTCAATCAGGTCCTCCTCATAGAACATCACATTGCCCTTCATCAGCTGTTTGAAAGCCACTTCAGCAAGTTTCACAATCACTTCTCTGTTGGACTGCAGGAGTTTCTCTGGATCTCTCTCTTCATACTTCTGATTCCTCATGTTGATCTGAATCAGCAGGAAGTGGATGTACATTTCAGTCAGAGTTTGAGGGATTTCTGCACTCACATCTTCTTTCAGGAGCTTCTGAAGCACAGTGGATGAGATCCAGCAGAAGACGGGGATGTGGCACATGATGTGGAGGCTTCTTGCTCTTCTGATGTGTGAGATGATTCTGCTGGCTTGATGCTGGTCACTGATTCTCTTCCTGAAATATTCCTCCTTCTGAGACTCATTGAATCCCTGAATTTCTGTCAGACGGTTGATGTATTTGGAGGGGATCTGATTGGCTGCTGCTGGTCTGGAGGTGATCCAGATGAGAGCAGAGGGAAGCAGCTCTCCTTTCATGAGGTTTGACATCAACACACCCACTGATGAAGTCTCAGTCACATCACAAACTTTCTGATCATCTGAAAACATCAGTGTGATTCTGCTTTCATCCAGACCATCAAAGATGAACACAACTTTACACTCCTCATAAATCTTTGAGTCCAGATCTTGAAGTTCAGGATGAAAGTCCAGCAGAAGTCTGTGAAGACTGTACTGATGATCTCGGATCAAGTTCATCTCTCGAAATGGAAGCACAAACATGAAATCTACATCCTGATTGTCTTTTCCCTCGGCCCAGTCCAGAATGAACTTCTGCACAGAGACGGTTTTTCCGATTCCAGCGATGCCTTTAGTAAGAACAGTCTTGATTTGGTGTTTCTCCTCACGTCCTGGTTCAGGTGAGGCTTTAAAGATGTCATTGCAGTAGATTGGAGTTTCTTGTGAGTGTTTTGTTCTGGCTGTTTTCTCCATCTGTAAAACCTCATGTTCTTCATTCACTCCTTCACTCTCTCCCTCTATGATGAACAGCTGTGTGTAGATCTTGTTCAGGAAGGTTTGATCCGCTTGGAGTTTGTTTCCCTCAAAAAATCTCTCATACTTGATCTTCATGCTGGTTTTGAGCTGGTCTTTTACTCTCTGCAGGTCTCCAGTCTCCATTGTGTGTGTCTGTAGGGCTGCTACAGTGTTGTCCTGCATAATCTGAGCCTGATTGTGAGATGTAAAGAATGGCCCACATGTTTCCCTCCTGCTGAGAAAATTCAAAATAAAAGAGCATGGTTTTTGAAGTTGTGCCCCTTTTCACTGCATATTTTAAAATGTATTTTGTGTTATTGTCAAAGTCCTGTCCTGATAGCCTTGTCTGTTTTGTCTTTGTTTAATGTTTCTATGATTGTCTTGTGCTTGAGCACATGGTTTTCATTGGCCATGTGCTCCTCCTATCCTGCCCCCTTGTTTAGTCCTTATCCAGTCCTTGTTTCTCTCATTGTGTTCACCTTTACTCATGTGCTTTCCTCCCTATTTATTGAGCTCTATACCCTCAGGTCCTTGCTGGTTTGCTGTTTTGTGCTTCATTTAGTTAAACTACCTGCTCTAGTTGCACCTTACTCTTTGGTACAGTTCTTATATATCCTTGTCAAAGTTCAAAACCTTGTTTTTCTTTTGACTGGTAACATTTTCAAGCCTTCCACTTCAAGTTTCCATTTTAGCATTTTCTTTATTTTTTTTTTTTAGACAGCTAGACCAGTTCAATGTCTGTGTACATCAATAACTCAGATCAGATCTGCTTCATTGTTCGTTGCCCTGTCTTCTCAACCACTATCTGCCTGGTGCTGCCACTTCCTCTGCAGTTCTCCAACCCATGTTAAGCCGGGACTGGTTCAAGTGGTTCCTCAGCTGTTCTGTCACTGTTATCAGTGCGGTGTCATTCCCTGTTGTTGGATTGTTTCCTGCCTTGCCTACCCACTTCTGCCCTGTTGTCTGCTGTGTTAATAAAACATGTCATTCTCTATTCTGTGTTTGGTTCCTTTCTCACAGATCTTAACATTTATTTCATTGAGGGACTTTAATTATGAATCTGAGATTCACTACACAGTACATTAGCAAGTAAATGTTTATACTAACGGAGTGACAGAGGTCACTGGTCCTTCACTGAAAACAAGGGGTGGCTCCATTGATTTGGCACTCTTCACAGACACACCACTGGGATCTGAAGACTTTGAACTGCATTTCTTCTTTTTTCTGATACTGACAAAATACAAACAAAACATCATTTTGTACATACCTTAAAGGATTTATTTATAAAAAAATTAAAATACCTGAATTAATTAATTAATAATTAATTAATTAACCCTGAGTAATTTCCATCCCTCCACTGAAAGTACAAATCTCAAAAACTTCAGATACAAAGGGTCTGCCAAAAGTTTAAATTAAATCTTTTCATCATATAAAGGAGCCATATCTCCTAAGACTTGAATTAAACAATGCAGTTTAATGCATTCGTTTAAGATTAGTTTAATGATGCCTTTATGACCCTTCTGAATCTTTGCAATTTTGGTACTGTGAAATTGCAATGGAGGGACAAAAATCTCTCAGGTTTTAAATATAACTAGTGTGAGGGTGTTAATAATGACAGGATTTGATTTTTTCAAATTAAACTCTTTCCCCACCAGTGTTTTTAAAAAAGTTGCCAGCCACCGCTAGCAAAAACAGAGAAAAATGCATCAAAGTAGTGCATTTTCAAACAAAAAACATGCAGATTTAAATAATTATATGAATAATTGAAACTGCATTCATTAAACAGAACAAACAGATGCACATGCACACACACACAGACACATACAGACACACACAAACACACGCATACATACATACATATATACATACATATCCATATCCAGAGTGGGTTATCAGTCTATCCACGGCACAACTAAAAGTTTCACTGTCTGTAAAGGCATCTCCCACACTGACTACTTTGTCCCGATCTGATTCAAAATGGTTAAAACATGTCCATTAACACCTCCGGTGCCTGTTTAGATGTATACCTCTTCAACTTTTTATGTGATATAATCTACATATTCTGATACTTCCGTTTATGCTGATCGTCTTGTATTCACACATGGAAGTCCTGTAATTCATTCTGGGAACAAGCTAGGGCTTTCCTTAATGTAATACACCTAGACAAGATATCTCATCATTGGCGGGGAAAGAGTTAAGGGCTTTTGACCCTCAGGTGCACACTCCTGCTGAGCTACTAACGTGAGCTCCATAGCAGACTTGTCAATGCGGTATTACATCATGAATGTGTTTAGGGTTATGGGTGCGATTTGGGACAGGGCCTCTGTGATGGTATCAAAGCGCTGGTCACTCACCTACTGCAAGCTACTGGAATGCACTCTAAATCACTGTGAATTACTGTGAGTTACCTGGGGTCAGAGGTCATGGTTTCATCACTGAATTCAGAGGGGTGATTCCTCATGGGTTCATCACGGCTTGATTCAGCAGATGGAGAACTCATTTTAGAGTCAATGTCCTTCTACTCTCATTTATCAAAGACTGCTTTTTTCAGACCTTTCATGTGGAAACAGAGATAAAAAGACAGAACCATAGTACTGTACAGTATAGATACAATTAATTAATGTTTAATTTCAAACATCAGTGTAATCATATTCAAATAGTTGCTCGTGTTCAGATACTTTTGTTATATTCAGGTATATTTATGTTGTCTATTTATTTCTCATGGCTTATTCAGCTAATAATATTTTGTTACAGTATAGGGGCTGGAAATCTGTACACAAACTATGTATGTAGTTATACAACAGTTTAAACAGGGCTCTCAAGTTTTGGAAAAAGTTTGGAGTGAGATTACTATTAGGGGAGGAGCCTATTCGCAGCAGTGGCCCCTCGGCCCCACGCAATTCTGTCAAGTTTTTGCTAGAAGAATTTTATCTATTGTTCAAAATTAACCAGCACAAAATAGAAATTATAACAACTGGTAAATCTGATAAAAGTCAAATGCATACAAATAAAATAAAATGTTGTATATATTTCAAAAATGCAAATGTATTAAAAAAAAAAAAAAAAAGAAAGTTAGCCCCAAATGAGCCAACTTAACTGCAGTGCTCAATGTACATACTGTACACATACAATAGGATTGCAGCTGTGTGTGTGTGAGAGAGAGAGAAAGAGAGTAGGCCTACACATTTAAACTTATGAATAAAATTTTGTATTGCAAGTGTTTTTTACACATTTTGATGCCTTGATGACAGTGGTAGGGGCTCGAACTTAACTACACTAACTAGTAATGGAATTATGTAGTTTAATAACAAAATAATATCTGTTACAGTTAGTGAGAAACAATGTAAAATTACAGTTAAATTACAGTTACTTAAGAAAATGTTAACGATTCACACAGGTACAAATTTGATTTTCACAAATTGTATTGACTGGTCTAGACTCTAAAATATGAGACACCAATGTTTCAGGAGTTTAGGACACAGAACAGGAGTAATAAAATGTAATCAGTTACATTACTTTTAAAACACTTAAAATAATTATGCTACTTGTTACATTAATAGATAAATAGAGTATGCTACATAAATAGAGTAACTTCTGTAACCTATTACATTTCCAAAATAACCCTCCCAGCAATGCTGACACGTTTATTTTATAAATTTGTCTTTTATCAGATTTACCCAGGGTGTGATTTGTGAAAAAAGCAGAGGGGGAATTGCCTTAAAAAAACTTTTTCTCTCTACACAGGCGGAGATTGAACCAACTCCAATAAAGCTATAGCCTAACCTAATGTTAGTGTAATCTGCACTGTAAAATCCAATAGTTTACCTTACTTGGATATAATTAGTTATCTTTACTTAGTTGCTATACTTACTAGGTTTTATTAAGTTACAGCTACTTTCAAGTGAGTAAAACAGGTTACTTACTACTTGGAGTGATGCTTACTTAAAATATTCAAGTAGTCACAAAGGAACCAATGACATTAATAAACCAGTGAGAGGCAGCAGTGCACTAATATGTTGCTAATTTGCAAAATAACAACAGAAGAAGAAGAAAAGCAATTTTTTTTGACGTGGAAATTGTTAATCTGCAGTTATTTTTCACTAGTTACATTCACTCATTTCCCAAAGTCATCTTGAATGTTGTTTCAATACAACTATATATTTGAGAGAACATCACATAAACTGACTTCATAAATTGATGTTGATTTTCATAAAATTGTTGGCATGTCTTATTTTATTTATTTATTTATTTTATTATTATTATTTTTTTTTTACTTACCATTATAGTGATTAATGTTCTGTTTGGTTGGGCACTTAGAACTTTGTTTTTCTTGTTATGATTTTCTTTCTATTGATGCAGCAATGCAACATGAAATCATTGTTTTTGATTTCAAGGGATGAACAGTAATAAATAAGTTGCTTTTAGATGGTAGCCTTTTAATGCTGATGTTTTGGTTAGCTAAATCTTTAAATTTTTTTTAGCTAATGTATTTTATATATTTATGAGTGATCTTTTACAATTTAATCATTCTTCATAAACACCTTGAGAAATTTTATTGGGTTGAGATAATCCTTTTATATTTGTGGTAATGTTATCAAGTCACAGACAGACTTCAACATTCAGCACGTGAATCACAACAATGGTAACAATTCTGTTATAGTTATTTTTATTAATTGTGACAATAACCATTATATTATTTTATTTTCTCTTTTTGTTGTGCTACTACTGACACAAGCCAGTAAATAAAATTAGCAAATAAAAACAACAACAGTAAAACAAAGCAATTGCATAATTTATTAATGCCGCAATGCACTCCGGGAGTCAGTGAGTAGCTATACTAAGTCAAGTGTAAATGATTAAGTACCCCCTACAGTTCTTTTTTAGTTACTAGAACTCTCGCGTAAGTAAACTATACTAACTTAGCATTTGTCAGTACAACATACTATTGCTATTTCACTTTACTTAGTTTTTTTAAGGCAATCGGTTTGCATGCTTTTTTTAAGTAAACCCAACTAATTATATTTTACAGTGTGTTAACAACGCAATTAATATACCCGTCTTTTTAGGCAATGACCAGATTATGAGTGTCATGTCATGAAATGCTTTTAATACGACGAAAACTGTCTAACGTGATCACAATTTATTTAAAAAAAAAAAAAACATTGTAAGTTAGCCCTATTCATTGTAATGATTTCATTTCAATTAACGAATAAATTATATAGAAAAAGCGAACAAAGAACACAGTATCAACGGAGCTTTTTAAAACTCCGAATCAGTGTAACACTGCGTCGCAAAATGATTTCAAAGCGCTCCAGTCGGATCACGAATCATTTGATTCAGATCGGGACTTAGGAGCGGGTTCGCGGGATGTTTTTATCCCCACTGGGGATAAAAACAATTCAGCAGAGGCAGGGATGCATAGACAAGAGTGGGAGAAACAGAGTGGGAAAAGTTATCCTTTTCTCAGAGTGAGAAATACAAGGTGTGGCGTGAGAGCGTGTGAACTGGTTGAAATGCGTGTGTCTCACGGTGAATGCGTGAGACTTGAGAGCCCTGGTTTAAACATTTTAGTGTATATATACTAGTATTTTAACATTGTGCTAATTTGGATGCAGTACAAATTAAGCATTAATTCAGCGGTTATTTCGAGCGTAATGACAATATGATAATGTCTCATTTTCTAGTGATTGCACAACAGAATCAGCAGTCATTGCTGTTTGTAAATTGTTTCTTACTGTAGGCAATAATGAAACATTTCCCTGCGGAGAAATTCAAACTAACAATTTATGTCAAACTTTCTAGACGTCACAATAGTTACCCTGGTGAAAAAAAAAAAAAAAACAGCATATGCTGGTAGCTGTTTTGATGCTGGGATGGTTTATGCTGGTCATGTTGCTGGTCAAGGACCAGCATAAACCAGCAGGACCATCTTAAACCAGCTAAGGACCAGCATAAACCAGCACCAAAACATACCTAACCTGCATCCCAGCATCAAAACATAGCTACCAGCATATGCAGTTTTTTTTTCACCTGGGTACAAAAATTATATACGACAGTGTTTAGTCTATATTATTGCATGCTATATAAAACTAACGGTCAGAGTAGAACACTTTTATTGTGGATCTTTCTGCCATTTCCCTCGGATATAGCTGAAGAAACATATAAAATCCAAATAGCACCGATTTTTTTATACTATTGCATGGTTACATGAAGAACGAGTTTTGAACTTACCACAAAACATGCAGCCTTTGTAAACGAGTATTAACGTTTGAAATGGCGTCTTTTTTTTTTTTTTTTTAACTTTCGTTTTCTATTGTTCCGTTGTGAACTCCACCCACACAACACACAACAGACAGGGCAACATTTCACACAACAATCATATTCTCCCTCCAGTGGCGAAGAGCGTCATGTCATTCTCAACGAGTCTCAAAAGTTATAACTGTTCGTCTGTCATTAAATTCTCTTATAAGCAGCTATTCACGAGCTGCAGGTAAATGTTCAAGCAAAACTGTTAAAACAATGGTGAAACTGCCCTTCTGTCACAACATCTGGATTTACGATTATCGACCATCTTTTTTAACATTGCAGTAGTCAACTGTCTGTAACCAGCCTCTCATAGGCAGACCTTCTCGAGCTAAAAAAAATAGCCAACCTAAAGGCAAGCTCCAAAACTGTCATGACAGTGTTTTGTTTGGTTCTTTTGCTAATCAATGCTGCCATTTTATTTACTTCCAAAGTAATTCCAATGTAAATCATAATTCTGTGGCTGGATCTTTATACAGTGCTCACACCACAAACCCTGCTGAATGTTCATGTATTAAATGCATTGTTTAGGTCTTGTGGGTTTTAGCATGCAGTCATGTTCCTTTGTGTTCTTTATGCATGTCAGCTTCTCTTACTCACAGTTCACAGTGGTCGGATGATACAGACAGATCAGGGACAGACTGCGGCCGTGTCCCACAGAGAGACGACTGTCCTGGACACACAGACTCACAGAGACCCCTGTCCAGCAGCAGAGACTCCAACAACATCCACTGTTTCAATCTTGTACAAATTTTTTATGGCCCCCAGAAAATTTTGATGTATGAATATCTGAACATGCAATATGCCAAAATAAAGAACAGAGCTTCTACTTTTAAACAAACAAACAAAAAATGTTTTATTCTTTGAACTTTCTTTTTTTTCACCACCTGAATGTACACTTTTTTTTTTTTTTTTTTTGAAACTTACCTACAATCAAGGAAAGCTGTATAATGTAATATTTTTCTAAATGCATAATAAATAAATAAATGAATATAAATGTAAACAGTAATATACAAAATGTCACAGAAGCAACAAAACAAAATATATATGAATCACTCAATTATAGTTTTAGCAAACATCATTTCATGAAGATGATGTTAAACACAGAGTGAACCAAAAATTCCAGTATCTTACAATCCTGACACAAAGGTAAAGAGGATCCTTCATCTGCACTCTAATAAATCCTGCAAAATCACTCTCAGCATCAGAAAACTATAATCTTCCTACAGCATTTGTTTTCTAACTACCTCTGGATTTATCATCATCTGTAATCTTGACATTGAAGCAGCCAGCAATCTGTCCGAGTCACCACCAATACTGAGAAAAATATGGATGTGTCTAATGTTTGTAAGTTGATGTAAGAAAAAGAGGGAGAAAAACATTTCTGACCACTTGAAAAAAAATTCCATTTGTTTGCAATGCCTCAATTGTTTCTAACAGCAGATTATTTCATCTGACATAGAGACAATGCAGATTTAAACACTCTGAATCCAGCATAGAGGGGTTCAGTGAATGTGGTGTTGAATGTGTATAAGTGTGTGAGTGTGTGAGGCACTAAAGTATGAGAGAATGCCGGCTGACACATCCAGATACACTCCTACTCTGGTAGAGGATGAAGGGGCTGGTATGTCAGTTTTCTTATTATCATGCCAGGCAGAGTATCTGTTTTCAGTGCAGTACAGAATCCAGGATTTTTCATTGTATCCAAACCAAGATTCACTTCCTCCTTTCCTGATGATTGCTTTATATGTCACTACTATATAAGACCATCCACTCCATTCAACCTCCCAGTAACAGCGTCCAGTCAGACTCTCTCCACACAGAACCTGCTCATGCTGCTCAAATCTGTCTGGACATGTGTTGCCTTTCTGTTCCTCTCAGACAGGATGAGTTGAGTGTGTGCTGTGTTTGGATCCAGTGTGAGATCACAGGCATCTGAACACAAGAAGAGACATCACAAGTACATTAAAGACAGTATCAGAGCTCTGAGTGTGTTCGTGTTCTGACAAATATGGTTGATGAGGAACATAATGACAAATTTAATAACACAGGCATTAATGTAAACATGGTTTATAAGGACATTCCATGTAAACCAAATGGGTTAAAACATAGTAAACAGTGTGTAGTAAAAAATCTAAACATGCAAAACGTTTTGTATGATGGGTAGGCTGAGGGACAAGGGGATGGAAAATTCAGTTTGTACAGTATAAAAACCATTATGCTTATTGAGAGTCTCTAGAAGCCACATATACAAAAATGTGTGTGTGTGAAAAAGAAAAGACCTACATTTTCTCAGTCCTGGTTTGATTCTCACAGGGTCTCCATAGTCCAAACTAGAAAGAGTCAAATACAAGCCACTGATGAATAATGTTTGATGATTAAAAGTGTGAATGCACAAAAATATCAGTGAGCATTTTAAAATAAATGAATGCAGATTTCCTAACATAAATTGTTCAAATTCAGGTTTCTGAAAAATTCTAATAAACTTGTCTCATAGCTACATAGCTCCAAAGACAGATCAAAACAGCAAAACAGCATTCATAACCATAACGCAGATATGTGAAAATTAAACAAATGGATAGATTTCATGAAGAAACAGATGGAAAAATTTTAATTAAATCCGTAACTGTGGCAATATCTGGTGGAGATTAACTTTTAAACCTGGACCCAAACTGAGATGATATAGGCTGTGAAAAAGCATCTCCTAACTGCTGGAATTGTTTTGTTGTTGTTTGTACTTGTCTTTACTTGCTATATTAACCATGGTGTGTACAAAAGAACATGCTGCATTGTGTTCATCAATTTCTGCATTTATTCACCTGTGTAACATTGACAGTGCTCTCCTTGGGTTGCCACCTTGCCGTGGTGGAGAGCCTTGCGTGTTCCGATGAACCTGAGAGCAATGCCATCTGGAGCTTAAGCTCCTGGTAGGGCCACCCATGGCGGTAAGGTCGAGGTTCCAGACAAAGAGCGACCCAAGGGATGTACCATCACACCACTACAGAGAAGGAAAACTCTGTACAGAAACACTGCCTTGTGGTTAGCTCCAGGGGATGCAAAGGCTAAGGGAGTAAACCCCAACAGAAAATCAGGAGTGGAGCCCCTCAGGTGGATGGTGAAGGAATACTTCACTGTCCGGCAACTCCTGCAGCTGCGCTAGCACTGACTGTATTGGCTTGCCTCTCTGTCAGACCCTGCCAGCAAAGCCGAGAGGGGGGTCCTGACGTCTGGGCAACCCAGGACCTCCATATAATTAGCCCAGGCCTGCACTTGGAGAGGTCACTCCAGCTGCACTGTTTCAGTGCAGAAATAACACGGGAAGCAGCAGTTTACCAGTGTTAAGTCATGGCTCATTTGGCGTCGAGCCGGGCGCTAGGGTTTGCTCCCGACGGTAGGAGGAACCATAGTGTTCCATTGGGTCGTTACCGCCCGCCTTGACCTGGGCAGCCCCCGGGCAGTTAGGTACTACCCCGCCACAACCTGCAAAATCGACAGGCAGGTTGTAAAACCCAGCACCAGGAAATAATCAAAAGACCAAAAAGTCACCAGCCCTGCGGCTGGCACCCTGGAACGTCAGAACATTGTGCCCTGTCCTCTGTGACGATCTTCAGCAAGTTGACAATGCTAGAAAAACCACTACCATCAACCACGAGCTGTTAAGGCTCAACATCGACGTTGCCGCTCTTCAAGAGACACATCTTCCATCCAGTGGAAGTCTGAAGGAGAGAGATTACACTTTCTTTTAGCAAGGACTGGAGCAAGACAAGCTCCGACTTGGGGTCGGCTTTGCAGTGTGAAATTTTCTCTTGCCATCAGTAGAACCTCCTTCTCAGGGGACTGAGCATATCCTCTCCCTCCGTCTCACAAGGACCCTTGCACATCTTTAGCGTCTACGCCCCCACACTATGCTCCACAGCTGAGGATAAAGATGTTTTCTATTATGAACTCGATGCCAAAATTGGCATCACCTGGCCACACTGCATCGGACACTTTGGCGTTGGCAAGCTTAATGAGAACAGACAGCGACTACTTGAGCTATGCTCTTACCACAACCTGTGCATCACCAACACCTTCTTCCCCACCAAGCCCCATCATAGAGTGTCTTGGAGAAACCCCAGATCCAGACACTGGCACCAGCTTGACTTCATTGTTACTCGGAGATCCATGCTCAAGCACGTGCTCGTCACTCGCGCGTATCATAGTGCTGACTGTGACACGGACCATTCCCTGGTCAGCAGTAAGGTGCGCTTCCAACCTAGACGAACCCATCGCTCGAAGCAGAAAGGCCACCCTCGCATCAACACAGCAAGAACATCAGTGCCAGAGCTGCGGAAACGCTTCGCCAGGGCCATTGATGAGGCCCTGGAGGACTGCCCTGTAGACAGTGTTAAGACGCGATGGGAGTATATCCGTGATACCGTGTACAAGGTCGCCTCAGACACCTTCGGGAAGAAAGTGAAAAAGAGTGAAGATTGGTTTGAGGCAGGGATCGAGGTGCTGGAGCCTGCCATCACTGCAAAACGTGCCACTCTCCTTGAGTATAAGAGACAGCCTTCTGCAAGGACAATGGCTGCCTTCAGAGAAGCACGTAACAACACCAAAAGGATTGCCCGAAAGTGTGTGAACGATTACTGGCTGAAGTTATGCAGCGATATTCAGACTTCGGCAGACTGTGGTAACATCCGAGCCATGTATGAGGGCATGAAGAAAGCGTTTTGTCCCAGCGCCATCAAGACTGCTCCCCTAAAATCTACTTCCGGCGAGATCATCACAGATCGCAGCAAGCAGATGGAGAGATGGGCTGAGCACTATCAGGAACTGTACTCAAGAGAGAATATTGTTGCTGATACAGCCATCAGAAATATCATGCCTCTGCCCATCATGGAGGAGCTTGACTCGCCACCCACCATTGAGGAACTTGGAAAGGCTATCGATTCACTTGCCTGTGGGAAAGCACCAGGCAGTGAAGGAATTCCATCAGAGATCATAAAGGCAGGAAAAGTGAGCTCTCTTCTCAGCCACCTTTACAATCTCCTGCTCAAATGCAGGGAAGGAGGCATCATACCCCAAGACATGTGAGACGCTAAGATTGTCACGCTCTATAAGAACAAGGGCGATCGCAGCGACTGCAATAACTATCGTGGGATCTCCCTCCTCAGTGTTGTGGGGAAAGCCTTTGCACGTGTCATCCTTACCCGTCTACAACTGCTCGCCGATCGTGTGTATCCGGAGTCGCAATGCGGGTTCCGAGCAAAAAGGTCAACAATTGACATGGTGTTCACCCTTAGGCAGCTACAGGAGAAATGCCGTGAGCAGAGACGTCCCCTGTTCCTTGCCTTCATAGATCTGACCAAGGCATTCGACATGGTCAGTCGGACTGGCCTTTTTACTCTCCTACATAGGATTGGATGTCCCCCCAAGCTCCTGAAGCTGATTATATCATTTCATGAGAACATGGCGGGTACAGTCCAGTATGGCGAGTCATTCTCAGACCCCTTCCCAATCAGGTGTGGGGTGAAGCAAGGGTGTGTCCTGGCACCGACGCTCTTCGGCATGTTTTTCTCCCTGCTCCTGCGCTATGCCTTCTGCAACTCCGAAGACGGGATCTTCCTCCACACTAGGAGTGATGGGAACGTCTTCAACCTCGCCCGCCTCAGAGCAAAGACTAAGGTCCGCAAGGTACTCATAAGGGAGATGCTGTTTGCAGATGACACTGCTCTTGCTGCACACACTGAGGGTGCCCTCCAGCGACTCATCACATGCTTTGCAGATGCATGCACAGAGTTTGGCATTGCCATCAGCCTCAAGAAAACCAACATACTGGCTCAAGATGTCAGCACCACTCCTGCAATCACTATTGGTGACCACACCCTGGAAGTAGTGGAAAATTTCACCTACCTTGGCTCCACCATCTGCAGCAACCTGGATACTGAGCTCAATATAAGGATAGGCAAAGCAGCAACCGCTATGGCTCAACTAGCAAAGAGGGTTTGGGACAATACTTTGCTGACACTCAAAACAAAACTGAAGGTGTACCAAGCATGCGTCCTGAGCACCCTCCTCTATGGCAGTGAGGCTTGGACTTTATATTCTCGCCAAGAGCAAAGACTGAATGCCTTTCATATGCGAATGCTCACACATTCTCTCTCAGGCAGCTATGCCAAGTATGTTCACCATCCTTACACAGAGACGACTGCGCTGGCTTGGCCACCTGTGCAGGATGGATGACGGTCGCATTCCAAAGGACGTTCTGTATGGTGAGCTTGCCACAGGAACACAACCAACTGGACGGCCAATTCTGCGCTACAAGGACGCTTGCAAGCGTGACTTGAAAGCGTGCGGCATCTGCCCAGCTGATTTGGAGGTAGTGGCATCGGACCACGAAAATTGGTGGTCCACCGTCAAGATTGGTGTCCTTCTAGCCGAAGAAAGAAGAGAAATGCAGTGGGAGGAGAAGAGGACCCGCCGGCAGCAAAGCGCTCAGCCTGCCCCCAAAGCTGCTTTGACACAATCTGTATTGCATGAAGCGATACATAAATAAAGGTGTCTTGATTGTGTAATATCTTAATGCGTGTTACTTATGAACAGCTTTTTGCACGTTACCTGCTCATATCATATTGTCACCCATAAAGCACCCCCAATAAACAATTTTGGAGGATCACTTTTTGCTGGATTAAGCTTTTGACTACAGCAGCATGAGCACAGGAGCAGTGTTCATCTGGCAGGATAGCCATAATTTCTAGGGTCAGATTGAGCAGAAACTTGGTCGCCGTCTTGTACAATTGCCTGCACTGATAATGAAGCACTGTGATATATAGTATGTTTCTTCATCATCAAGCTGTCAATTACACTCTGCATTCAGAAATACAAACACACAGAGAAAATTAGCAAAATTATCACTTTTCTGACTTTGTGAATTTGATTAAGATGGCACACATTTATGCTGAGTGTCCTACCTCATCAAAGACATCTTCTACAATTGTCTCAGTTTTCCTGATCTGAACTCTGGGCTCTTCAACAGCTTTCTACAGGTCATAGCCAAAGAACAGATAGTTCAGGATCACCTGGGATAAGAGACACAGGAGAAGGGAAAGGTGTTAAACCATTTGAGATTGTCTTGCATCAGTTTGATGGCATTAACAGCAGGTGTTTTTGGATCGTGTGTCATATCATCGCTTACATCATATTTGGTTCAAATATTTGGAAGGGAGTATTATCATTAAATAATAAAACAACAACTGATTACTGTACTTTTATTTGCCTGTTGCATTTTTTATATTGAGTTTCCTCATTTTTCCCCTTTTGGGTTACAGAATTTTTATTTGTAGGATGAAATAACCCATAATAGCCTGCAGAAATCTGATAGAGGCCCAAGGAACCCATAGGTACAGCTGAACTCACCTCAGCGAGGTCTTTATACAGTGGGTCTTCCAGTTTACTCTTATGAGCATTAGTGAAAGCGGAAAGCCTCTATCATGCGATGATAGGCCAAAATCTTATTCTCTGTTGTGGATACACTGCTGCTTGAGAAGTTGTAACCTGAAATGAAATGTTTTATTATTTAAACTGAACCTTCAAAACTGTAAAATAATTAAATACTAACATTAAAGAATCTGGGTGTGTCTGTTATCTTTTTTCCTCTTTCAGAAATTGCATTAGTGTTTTGTATTGCATGTTTATGCAGTGATACTGAAAGAGAGTTGTGGAAAATGCAGCTTTATGCTATTCTGGTGACATAAATTACATCAGAAAGTAATTAGTTTAAATAATGATAATGTTAAAGATAATGTTTTTTTTAAAGATATTTCTGGTAATGTGAATGCAGCTGTTGTGATCTCTGTAAAAGTTATTTCACACCACTTCATGACACTTTTTCCTCCATAAGGTACAGTTTGGCTTTGTGTGCTTTTGCAGAATAAACATGTTTTGACACACACTTGCTGAGTAATATTCAAAT
>NW_026127527.1:164616-188961 GCF_022985175.1 Labeo rohita
ACAAACTTATACTTGCTACTGTACATATTAACTTGTGTAACTTCTTTACCCAGCCACAGATAGAAATTAACTTCACTGAATTTGGTTACTAAATATTTAATTTCCCAGCTGTTTAGACCTTATATTAAACAAATGTCAGAAATATATTCAATTATCAAAGTCACAGTGTAACGGAGACTCCAGGGAAGTGTGATAGATCCAGTTGCAAGCTTTTATTGAACACAGCGTAGTCAGACAGGCAGGGTCAATCACCAAATAAACAGTAATATCCAGGGCAAAAACAGAAGCAAAAATCCAGAAAACAGGTAGAACGTCAAAATACCAGGTGAGCGGTCCAAAAGTAACAAAGAAACAAGGCAATGAAACAAGGCAAAAACTATGGCAAGAAACTAGAACAAAACAATGGCAAAAACAAGGCAAAACTATGGCAAGAAACAAAACCGTGGCATGAACAAAACAAGGCAATGAAACGAGAAAACGCTTAGTAGAGTCCGCACAGCAAAACAATACTTTGCGACTTCCTGTTTGAAAATGGCCTCCTTATATTGCCACCAAACAGGAAGTAACCAACGAAGCAGCAGAGGGAGCAGCAACAGTCAGTCAGTGGGTGAGGGCTCCCTCTGCTGGCGTGGCGTAACAGAATCCCCCATACCCATCCCCCAACACATCCCCCCAACACATCCCCCCCCCAACACATCCCCCCTTGACCTGACTCAGGGAGGCCTGCCGTGGCTTGACTTGACTCAGGGAGGCCTGCCGTGGCTTGACTTGACTCAGGGAGGCCTGCCGTGGCTTGACCTGGCTCGTGCAGTCCAGCTGTGACTTGACTTGGCTCGTGAAGGTCAGCTGTGATTTGACTTGGCTCAGGGAGATCAGCTGTGGCTTGACTTGGCTCATGAAGGTCAGCTGTGGCTTGACTTGGCTCATGAAGGTCAGCTGTGGCTTGACTTGGCTCGGGAATAACAGCAGCAACTTGTCTTGGCTCATGAAGATCTGCTGTAGCTTGGCTTGGCTCAGGGAGATCAACTGTGGTTTGGCTTGGCTTGTGAAGATCGGTAGTGACTTTGCTTGACTTGAGGGCTACAGCAATAGCTTTACTTGACACAATAGCTGTAACTTGACTGGACTTCGGAAGAGCAGCTCTGACCTGACTTGACTCAGGAAACGCAGCTGCAACTTGACTTGATTTGGAAACTTGACTTGACTCAGGGGACGCAGCTGCAACTTGACTTGACTCAGGAACAGCATGGCTTGACTCATGGAGAACAGCTGTATCTTGACTTGGCACAGAAAGTGTAGCCCTGACTTGACTGGCGTGGCGTGAGCAGGCCCTGGCGCGGCAGGCGTGGCGTGAGCAGGCCCTGGCGCGGCAGGCGTGGCGTGACTTGAGCTGGCTTTGGCTTGGCAGGCATGGCGTGAGAGGGTTCTGGCGTGATACTAACTATTCCAGACATGACAGAAAAGTTGTGAGATACTGGGGGATAACAGGGTTCCTCATCCGCAATCCCCACAGTAAATGGTGAACCAGCCAACCAGAGTGCACAGTCAATGTATTGCTGTAGTGTAGCCGGGCATTTATTGTCTGGCATGAGATTGTACAAATTGTCCTTAAGTCCATTGCAGAAAATACCTTTCAGGGCAACATCATTAAAGTCTACCAAATGGCACAACTCACAAAAATCTGCCACATATTCCTCTATAGCCCGATTATCTTGACGCAGGCAGAGGAGGCGTGATGCTGGGTTCATGGTGATCTGTGTCCATGGTGATCTGTGTCCAAAAGCTGCTGGATCTTTGAGGCGGCGAAGTATTCTGTAACGGAGACTCCAGGGAAGTGTGATAGATCCAATTGCAAGCTTTTATTGAACACAGCGTAGTCAGACAGGCAGGGTCAATCACCAAACAAACAGTAATATCCAGGGCAAAAACAGAAGCAAAAATCCAGAAAACAGGCAGAATGTCAAAATACCAGGTGAGCAGTCCAAAAGTAACAAAGAAACAAGGCAATGAAACAAGGCAAAAACTATGGCAAGAAACTAGAACAAAACAATGGCAAAAAAAAAAGGCAAAACTATGGCAAGAAACAAAACCGTGGCATGAACAAAACAAGGCAATGAAACAAGAGAAACCACTTAGTAGAGTCCGCACAACAAAACAGTACTTCACAACTTCCTGTTTGATAATGGCCTCCTTATATTGCCACCAAACAGGAAGTAACCAACAAAGCAGCAGAGGGAGCAGCAACAGTCAGTCAGTGGGTAAGGGCTCCCTCTGCTGGCGTGGCGTTACACACAGATTAGATTTAAATAAATTTATTATAAAAACTTCTTTGAAAAGCATGTTTTGAAAATCTGCTTGTAGATTCCATGAAAATAAAATTTCTACCTGTTGCAATATTTTCAGCAAAGTTTTAATATCCAAATATAGCTCAATCCAAAATAAAGGTATACTGGTTAACACTTTGAAGATTAGTGAACAGACTGCCAATTCAAAAAGTGATATGCTGTTTCCTCATAACATTTAACATGCTGAACTTGTACTGAGCTTACTGAAGCCTCTCCTCAGCTGAAGCCAAAAAAACCAACTTGTTCTCACTCTCAAGACAATGATAGCAAAATCCATGCCCCAAAATATCATGCCATTTTGACAAATTATTCATAAATAGCAATGAAAGCTACAGCGTACACCAACGAGTTTGAAGTTAGTGTTTAAATGGGAAAGATAATGTTTTAACACAAAACTCATTAGTGAAAAATGCAGAATACATAGATCTTCCAGCCTAGGGTGTAGTCATTATGTACATTATATTTTGCCACATCATTGTCAATGTAATTTAATGGAAAACAATGACTGCCACTCTGTGCTATTATGTTGAACAGCCTCTGGAGTAACTGGCCAAATTGGATAGTGAGTTGACACCGTTACCTGCCATGGTTGATTTAACCCGAATTTCGTAGGTTGGTGGGCATCCATTTAAAACCCTGAACCAAACTGAGATGATCAGCATTAGTGATCTTGAGTAAAACCCCCTCACTGCCTTACATACTTGAGTATCTGCAGTGAACAGTTTGGATCCTCCAGTTTGTGGTTGAGCAGCTGGACTCCTGATTGTCCTGGGTGATTGTAGCTCAGATCCAGCTCTCTCAGGTGTGAGGGGTTTGAACTCAGAGCTGAAGACAAATAACCACAGCCTTCCTCTGTCACCATACAGCCAGACAACCTACAGACACACATCAATAGGAAACAGGGTGGCTTTAATGTTAGTATGGAACCTTAATCTGTGACTTAATAATGACTTAACATAAGACTCAGACCTCAGTATCTCCAGCTGACAGTTGGGACTCTTCAGTCCATCAGAAATAATCTTGACACCTGAATCTTGCAGGTCATTGTTACTAAGATCCAGCTCTATCAGGACAGAGTTTGAGGATTGTAGAGCTGATGATACTATTTCACAATCCTGAACAGTGAGATTACAACCAGCAAGACTGAAAGACACAAAAATAAATGTCCTCAATATGTGCAGTATCAGTTATCATAACAACAGGAATTCCATAAAGAAAAGACCCTTCATTATAAGATATAATTAAACACTTACATGATTTTTCTACAGTTGATCAGAGCTGGTATCAGTCGTCTTCTCCCCTCATCTGATGTGTTGTATTTCTTGAGGTCCAGCTCATCCAGCACCTCCTCTGACATCTGAAGCATGTAGGCGATTGTTGAACAGTGAGCAGGAGAGAGTTTCTTCTCTGAGTGTTTGTCTGATTTCACAAACTCCTGAATCTCTCTGGACAGAGTCTGATCTTTCACTTCCAGCAGACAGAGGAACAGATTGATGGATCTTTCAGTGGAGAGTCCATGTCCATCTTTGATCTTCTCTTTAATGTATTGTGTGGTTCTCCTGATGCTCTCTGAGCTGTTCACTGTGTGTGTCAGTAGATCCTGTAAGAGTCTCTGATTGGACTCCAGTGAAATGCCCAGCAGGAACCGCAGGAACAGATCCAGATGTCCATTCTTACTCTCAAGGGCTTTATCTATTGCTCTTTTATATAAATTTTGCAGTGAATCTAAACATTCTTCTGTAGTGCTGCTTATGTGAAAATAAAACACACGGAAAGCAGCGAGAAACTCTTGAATGCTCAGATGAGTGAAGCTGTACACTTTCCTCTGATGAATCACAGATTCCTCCTTAAAGATCTCAGTGCAAATCCCAGAATACACTGAGGCGTCAGTGACGTCTATGCCGCTTTCAATCAGGTCCTCCTCATAGAACATCACATTGCCCTTCATCAGCTGTTTGAAAGCCACTTCAGCAAGTTTCACAATCACTTCTCTGTTGGGCTGCAGGAGTTTCTCTGGATCTCTCTCTTCATACTTCTGATTCCTCATGTTGATCTGAATCAGCAGGAAGTGGATGTACATTTCAGTCAGAGTTTGAGGGATTTCTGCACTCAGATCTTCTTTCAGGAGCTTCTGAAGCACAGTGGATGAGATCCAGCAGAAGACGGGGATGTGGCACATGATGTGGAGGCTTCTTGCTCTTCTGATGTGTGAGATGATTCTGCTGGCTTGATGCTGGTCACTGATTCTCTTCCTGAAATATTCCTCCTTCTGAGACTCATTGAATCCCTGAATTTCTGTCAGACGGTTGATGTATTTGGAGGGGATCTGATTGGCTGCTGCTGGTCTGGAGGTGATCCAGATGAGAGCAGAGGGAAGCAGCTCTCCTTTCATGAGGTTTGACATCAACACACCCACTGATGAAGTCTCAGTCACATCACAAATTTTCTGATCATCTGAAAACATCAGTGTGATTCTGCTTTCATCCAGACCATCAAAGATGAACACAACTTTACACTCCTCATAAATCTTTGAGTCCAGATCTTGAAGTTCAGGATGAAAGTCCAGCAGAAGTCTGTGAAGACTGTACTGATGATCTCGGATCAAGTTCAGCTCTCGAAATGGAAGCACAAACATGAAATCTACATCCTGATTGTCTTTTCCCTCTGCCCAGTCCAGAATGAACTTCTGCACAGAGACGGTTTTTCCGATTCCAGCGATGCCTTTAGTAAGAACAGTCTTGATTTGGTCTTTCTCCTCACATCCTGGTTCAGGTGAGGCTTTAAAGATGTCATTGCAGTAGATTGGAGTGTCTTGTGAGTGTTTTGTTCTGGCTGTTTTCTCCATCTGTAAAACCTCATGTTCTTCATTCACTCCTTCACTCTCTCCCTCTATGATGTAGAGCTGTGTGTAGATCCTGTTCAGGATGGTTTCATTCTCTTTGAGTTTCATTCCCTCAAATAATCTTTCATACTTGTTCTTCATGCTGGTTTTGTGCTGGTCTTTGAGTCTCCTCAGGTCCCAGGTCTCGCGTCTCCAGTCTTCTTCAGTTTTGTTCTGTATGATGTGAGTCTGATATTGGGAACTTTTCAGTTCATGTTTCCCTCCACTGCTGAAAATAAAAAGAAAAGAGCAAAAAGGACAGCAATTATATTCATTATAATAAGTCTTGGACACTACCAGAAATATTAAAAATCATGATCAGAAATAATTTTGATGCACTACAGTTTAATTACAAGGAGTAAAAGTAAATACTAACGGAGAATCAGATGTCACTGCTTCATTACTTAATTCAGGGGGTTGCTTCATGGATGTGTTACTCTTCACAGACACAACACTGGGTTCTGGAGACTCTGATCTCCGTCTCTTCTCCCTGTTAAAACAAACAAAAGAGATATAAATAAAACATCATTTTAAATCTAACTGCTGTTTGTCAGTTTCCTTCCTCAAACATGCCTATAGTTTGACTGCATCCTTGATTTACTTTTATTAACTTTGAAGAACCTTTCATCCAAAGCTATTTACAAATAAAGAATACAACAAAAAGTACAACAATGTATAACAGTACAATTTCAGGAAATGCTCTGTGATGGTTCAATAAGGTGTCACACACTCACTGACCACAGGCTTCTGATATCCACTGTAATTACTTTGGATAAAAGAATCTCCAAAATGCAAAAATTTAGTTTTAGCTAGTTTCTTACATGGGCTCAGAGGTCACTGTTGTATCACTGAAGGCAGAATGCAGATTCTTCATGGGTTGATTACAACTTGATTCAGAAAATGAACTCATTTTATAGGCAGTGTCTTCATCTTCTTATCTTCTCACTTCATAAAGACTCATTTTGGAGGCAGTGTCCCCCTACTTTCTTCAGAAAGAGTGTTGAGAGATTGACTGTTTATTTTTTTGTGAGGAAAAAAGATGTAGTCATAAATAAATACATACATACATACATACATAGACAATAGCAGACTGCAGGGTAGGTTGGTACATTAAATATAAGGGAGAATGGGACACAACCAAACACTCTGTTTCTCATAATTTTCTCAGTTTGTGATAATTCACTTGGGATTCAGTGTAATTCTATATATATATATTTTTTTTTTTTTTTTTTTTTGCCACGTTTGATTTCACATGTGTCTGGTTCTCATGTGGTCTTGCTTCATTAATACAGTACATTGCTTTTTCTTCATTTACTTTGAAAGACTGGAAGTAAAATGCCAAAACTTTTGACAGGCATAAACTGATTTTGGAGTTTAATAAATGAATTAAAATGAATTATGTAAATAACATTGCTAACACCTATGAAATGTACCATTCTGGTAGTGGGGTGTTACAACATGCCCACCTGAGCAAATGGGATTTAAACCTGGTTAGTATCTTTTGCTAAGCAAAATAAGCTAAATCTAAACTACACAAACTTGAAATGAACAGACTCCAGGTTAAAAACACATTTGTCTCATTTTAAGTAATACATGTGCTACTTTTCTGGTAAAATAAATATTCATTGATTCAGGTTTTTTTTTTTTTTTTTTTTTTTTTTTTTTTTTAACTTTTGTTTTTTTTTTTCTCTACACAGTGTTGGTGTGGTGTCAAGTTGTGTGCGTCTCCCCCAAACTCATATATTTCTAAGTATGCACATAATCTGCAAAACAGTTTACGGTAAATGCAGTTTAATCATGTTTTGCATAATATAAGTACAAACATTTTTACTGGATTGCTGTACATTTAGGGTAATATTGCTAAAGTTCAGTCAAGAAAAATTAAACGCAGCGTAACTGCACTTCAGACTAGATCAGTGCATCTTTGCAACTGGGCTAGTTTGTAAATAATGATCCAAATTGAAATACAGTTTTAAAAAAGAAAACAAAAACAACAAAAAAACTGCAGTTGATTTAATACTGTATGGTTACATGAAGATTAAATTCTGAACTTACCACAAAATATGCAGTCAATGTGGTGGGAAATGTTAACAGGTTCAAACTCCAGAATGGCGTCTATTATTTTCTTCTTTCACTTTCATTTTCTAGTAATCTGGTTTTAGCTCCACCTATATGAAAAACAATCGTTCTCCCTCTAGTGGTGCAGAACATCATTGCATTCTCAGGGGTATTCTCAGATCATCTTTATGCTTTAAAAGGTAAAATCATTTTTTTTATTTTTTATTATTTATTTATTTATTTATATTTTGCATTTAGTTAGGTTTCTGGAAGTTTTGCTGGCTCAGAAAAGCTGAAAAAGAAAACCCATGTAATTAGTTTGTTATGGGCTGTCTGAGTCTGAAACTGTCGTCCAGTGGCCCAGTGGCGGTTCTACACTGAATTGCTCCCATGGCGAGACTCCCTCCAGGGAGTCTCTTTTTTTTCTCTCTTTTTTTTTTTTTTTTTTTTTTTTCAAAGTAATATTTTGAATGAAATGTGCGTTATTTGTAATAAAGCCAGGTGTCACTGACATAGTTTAGCCCACCTCCTTGTCCGCTTCATTTGGGAGAGGTGAACTGTACTCTTAGTTTACTTTTGTTTCTACCTGGTTAAGGTGAGTCTTACATGAAAAACAATTGCACTGGCTCTGGTGCTGCAGAGCTGTATATTCTCAGTGAGTTTCAGTTGTGATTTAAGCAGCTTTAGCTCATTTTATATAGTATTATTTATTTATTTATTTATTTATTTATTTAAAGCTCTTTGTTGACATTCCACTCCAACAGCAGTGTATTTTGTGAGGCAGGACTAACCTGCAACCATACATTCTGCAGGGCTTTACCAACACTAGAGAGCCCTTTCTGTCACAATGTTTAGACAGTGACCCAGTGTTGCATTGTGCATATGTTACATTAAAGAGACATTTTCACCTGTTACCTTCACTACAACAACCTAATGAATTCACACTGATTAAGATTTTTTTTTTCACTTAAAAATTGTTATTGATAATTTATTTTCACTTGAATAAAACATGTTAGCACAAGAACCACATTTTTAGGTTACTAAAAAGGAAAATAGAACAACAAAAATACATTAACATAAAATGTAATATAGTAACAACAAAACAAAATCTGAAAATATGATTCACTCAGATTTTTTAATATACACTTAATTTACATGTATAAACTTTAGGATATTAAGACCTTGCAAAGAAAACACTGTTAAATACTGATTCCTGGTTTCACAGACAAGTCTTAAGCCTAGTCCTAGACTAAAATGCAAGTCTGAGCTGTTTCAACTGAAAGAAACTCGCACTGAATATATCAGTACCTTTGTTTTGTCTCAAGATGCACACCAGTAATGATTTTTTAGCCATGTTTATACAAAATACTTAAATGTCCTAACTGAACTACGGCCTAATCCTGGCTTAGTCTAAGCTCTGTGTGAGGTAAACAATGCTGTACAATACAATGTCTTCAATGCATAATTTCAATGTTGTAGAATAGTATATGATTATAGGTATAATGATAACTGTAGCAATAATTACATTTAATTTTATCTTCACAACACACTGAACAGTGAGAAAATGCACTGAATTAAAACTTCCTGACAACCCATCAGGATGAAACTGAGAATGACTGTGAAACTACTCTTTTCCTTGTAACTGTCACTATTAAAGTCACAATTTCAATATAGCAAAGTTGCAATAAATTTGTGCTTTGATATGGAAATGTGTGTCTCCATGTTTCCTCATCTGATTATTTAAATCTGGTACAGAAACACTTAAGAATTAGAATATAGTCTAAATCCAGCCTCATGACTCCATCAGCCTCTCATAGGCATACACTCTCAAGCTGTTTAGAGCCATTTTAAAAACCATCCTGCTTTTAAGCTTCTGACAAAGGTTATCTTGGGGTTATCTCTGTTATCTTGTTATCTGTTGTAGAAGGAGAGTCCAGTGTAGAAATATTTGGTTGGCTGTGTCCATTGCCAGCATGTCTCAGGCAAAAATAATAAATAAATAAATAAAAACTTTAAACACCACAAAACCCTGTTAAATGTTGATATTAAGTGTGCATTGTTTAAGTCCTGTGTGCATTTTACCTTGCATTTGTGTTCCTCTTGTCCCTTATGTGTCAGTCATCTCTCAGCAGTCAGATGATCCGGACAGAACATGGACAGACTCAGCTGTGTCCCACAGACAGATGATTGTCCTGAACACACAAACTCACACACAAACACTGTCCAGCAGCAGAGACTCCAACAACATACACTGTCTGAATCCTTCATTCAGTAAATCTGAACCAAACAAATACTGTGGCAGGCAATGAATGTGATTCACCATGTAAAAAGATTTATTGAGGAAAACCAGTAAGTAGGTGCTTTACATTAGATGTATTTTACCTGATCTGATCCATAAACGTTACTTTCACTGCTGCAACACAATTAAGTTTAATTATTGATTCATATTTTGTAATTTATTTTGACTCAATGTTACCACATGAAGCACATTTTTAGTTGATAACATCAATTCAAAACACATGAGAAAATGAAATAAATCTAAACATATAAAAAGAAAAATATAAAAAATGTCAAGGAAGCAGCAAAACAAATTAAATATGAATCACTCAGAATTATAGTTCTAGCAAACAATTTCATAAAGACAATGTTGAACACAAAAGTGAGCCAAAAATGATTTCACAGCAAAACACAAATATTGAATACATTATTTTAAAAAAATCATTTCAGTTTTGCAGAAGATGATCTCATTTAAATTAGGCAGTGGCTATTTACACTAAGTGAAAATAGCAGTATTTTCTTAACAATATGAGATTTACACTAAGGGCAAATAGTGACAAAAAGTGGTAAATATCTGTACCTCCATATTGTACTGCATTATAAAACAGTATGCAATAAGAATATACTGAGTGTAAATTGATATATTGAACATAGAAAAATCACAGTGACCTAACAGTAAGAGTTTCTGACAATCCTGACACAAATGGAAAGAGGATCCTTCCCTAGCTGCACTTTAAAAATCCTACAACAAGGGAACTGTTCCCAGCATCAAATAAATAAATACATAAATAAATAAATAAATCACCTACAGCATTTCTTCTCTCACTACCTCTGTATTTTTGATCATCTGTAATCTTGACATTGATGCAGCCAGCAATCTGTATGAGTCACCATCAATATAGAGAAAAATATGGATGCATCTTTGAACACACAACAAATGTGCACACACACACACACACCAACTTTCTTATTTTTAATATGGTGTTGAATAGTATTTTTAAACACATACTGTAACTTGGGAAAATAGATTTGCTCAATGTTTAGCCAAACACTAGCATGTAAATGAGCTAAAGGCAGAAAATACTAAAAGTATCAAAACATTTTATTTTGATTTCATGGAGTCTAGTGTTTCTAAGCTGATTTATGCAAGAAAAGGAGGAAAAATATCAGTTTCTGACTGCTTAAAAAAAATAGATCATTTGTTTGTGATGTCTTCTTGTTTCTCACAGCAGATTATTTCATCTGACATAGAGACAATGAGGATTTAAACACTCTGAATCCAGCATAGAGGGGTTCAGTGAATGTGGTGTTGAATGTGTGTATGTGTGTGAGTGTGTGTGTGTCAGTGACACTGAAGTACGAGAGAATGCCGGCTGACCAGTCCAGATACACTCCTACTCTGGTAGAGGATGAAGGGGCTGGTATGTCAGTTTTCTTATTATCATGCCAGGCAAAATATCTGTCATCAGTGCAATACAGACTCCAGGATTTCTCATTGTACCCAAACCAAGATTCACTTCCTCCTTTCCTGTTGATTTCTTTATATGTCACTGCTATATAAGACCATCCACTCCATTCAACCTCCCAGTAACAGCGTCCAGTCAGAATCTCTCTACACAGAACCTGCTCATGCTGCTCAAATCTGTCTGGATGTTCAGGATATGGCTGATGATCTTCGACATGTGTTGCCTTTCTGTTCCTCTCAGTCAGGATGAGTTGATTGTGTGCTGTGTTTGGATCCAGTGTGAGATCACAGGCATCTGAACACAAGAATAGATATCACAAGTACATTAAAGACAGTATCAGAGCTCTGAGTTTGTGTGTGTGTTCTGACAAATATGGTTGATGAGGAATATAATGACAAATTTAATAACACAGGCATTAATGTAAACATGGTTTATAAGGACATTCCATGTAAACCAAATGGGTTAAAACAATACTAAAACATACTAAACAGTGTTAATGTAAAAAGTCTAAATCTCATGCAAAAAGTTTTGTATGAGGGGTATGCTGAGGAGAAGGGGATAGAAAATACAGTTTGTACAGTATAAAAACCATTATGCCTATAGAGAGTCCCTAGAAGCCACATATACAAAAATGTGTGTGTGTGTAAGAGAGGGGAAAGACCTACATTTTCTCAGTCCTGGTTTGATTCTCTCAGGGTCTCCATATTCCAAACTACAAAGAGACAAATACAAGCCACTGATCAATAATGTTTGATGATTAAAAGTGTGAATGCACAAAAAGATCAGTGAGCATTTTAAAATCAATGCATCCAGATTTCTTAACATAAACAATTGAAACAGTGAAAACAGGAGTCAAATTCAGGTTTCTGAAAAATTCTAATAAACTTGTCTAATAGCTACAGAGCTCCAAAGACAGATCAAAACAGCAAAACAGCTTTCATAATCATAACAGTAAGAATAAGCAAATAAAGTGAAGATCAAGCAAAGAGAAATAAAAAATAAAAAGATTAAATCTATGACTGTGCCAATATCTTCAAGATGCTGGAACTACCTTAAAACTGTGTGCAAATATACCTAATAGAACTGGTGCTGTTTTTAAATCAAATGGCAGTCACTAAACATTAATTTGATGTAGTTTATTTAAATTAACAAATAAAAACTTGTGCTTGAAAATGTCTTCACTCCACAGCAAGTGCCTAAAACAGTACTAAATTTGTATACAGTGCCAAGAATACGTTTGTGAACCGTTTGAAAATATTTAGATTTCTGTTGCATACTTCTCATCTTAAGTTAAATCACAATTATAGACAAATACAATCCACCTAAACTAATACAACACAAACAACTGTACTTTTCAAAATGTATTAAAGAAACCAAAGTAATCATTCAAAGTGCAGGGTGGAGAATGTACAACTGACCAAAACCTCCTGGATGTTCCACAACCTTGTGGAAAGATATGCTGTGGACAGTTGTGATAAAAGTTGAACTTAATGACAAAAACAGAGGGGAAAAGGGGTATTGCACACAACACCAAAACCCCACTGCAGCTGTGCAGAATAGTGGAATGAGCACCACTAGCACCAGAGGAATGAACTTAGATATAAATATATTTATATAAAAACTGATCCTAAATCACTAAATTTCTTTGAAAATCAATTGAATTTTTACTTTGTGATAGTTAAGCTTTGTTTGCAGATTGCATGAAAATAAAAGTCTTACTTGTTGCAATATTCTCAGCAACTTCTCTCATAAAACAACATTTATTTTGTAAGTTGCAATATCCAAATATAGCTCAATCCAAAATAAATGTATACTGGTAAATACATTGAAGATTAGTGAACAGAATGTCAGTTCGGAAAGTGATTTGCTGTTTCTTCACAAAATTTAATATAGTGAACTGTTTTCCATTTTTCTTAGACAGGACAGTGGAGATAATAAGACAAAAAGCAAGTGAGAGAGAGAGAGGGACGGCGGAATTCAATCTCGGGACAGCCGAGGCACAACTGCACAAGATCAATTCGGAGAACTGCCCACAAGGCTATTGGTGCCAACAACATACTGAACTTTTACTGAGCTCACTGAAGCCTCTCCTTAATTGAAGCCAAAAAAGCCAAACTGTTCTCACTCCCAAGACAATGATGATAACAAAAGCCAGCTGAACTATGCTGAAATTGCTATAGATCAACAGCAATGAAAGCTAGTAGTGTATGTCAACGAGTTTGAAGTTAGTGTTTGAAATCTAAGAAAAAAGGGTGATGATTATTAGAACGCCCCTCTGTACCATTATTTTATCTGCTATGGTTGATTTTACCCACATTTGGCAGAATGGTGGAGATTAATTTTTAAACCCTGAACCAAACTGAGATGATCAGTATTAGTGATCTTTAGTAAAACCCTCTCATTGTCCCACATACTTGAGTATCTGCAGTGAGCAGTTTGGATCATCCAGTTTGTGTTTGAGCAGCTGGACTCCTGATTGTCCTGGGTGATTGTAGCTCAGATCCAGCTCTCTCAGGTGTGAGGGGTTTGAACTCAGAGCTGAAGACAAATAACCACAGCCTTCCTCTGTCACCATACAGCCAGACAACCTACAGACACACATCAATAGGAAACGGGGTGGCTTTAATGTTAGTATGGAACCTTAATCTGTGACTTAATCATGACTCCACATATGAATGACTTAACATAAGACTCAAACCTCAGTATCTCCAGCTGACAGTTTGGACTCCTCAGTCCATCAGAAATAATCTTGACACCAGAGTCCTGCAGGTCATTGTTACTCAGATCCAGCTCTCTCAGGACAGAGTTTGAGGATTGTAGAGCTGATGATACTATTTCACAATCCTGAGCAGTGAGATTACAACCAGCAAGACTGAAACACACAAAAAATTAATGTCCTCAATATGTACAGTATCAGTTAGCAACAGAAACTGTAATTCCATTAAAAAAAGACTCTTCACTGTAAAACATAATTAAACACTTACATGACTTTTCTGCAGTTGATCACAGCTGGTATCAGTCTTCTTCTCCCCTCATCTGATGTGTTGTATTTCTTGAGGTCCAGCTCATCCAGCACCTCCTCTGACATCTGAAGCATGTAGGCGATTGTTGAGCAGTGAGCAGGAGAGAGTTTCTTCTCTGAGTGTTTGTCTGATTTCACAAACTCCTGAATCTCTCTGGACAGAGTCTGATCTTTCACTTCCAGCAGACAGAGGAACAGATTGATGGATCTTTCAGTGGAGAGTCCATGTCCATCTTTGATCTTCTCTTTAATGTACTGTGTGGTTCTCCTGATGCTCTCTGAGCTGTTCTCTGTGTGTGTCAGTAGATCCTGTAAGAGTCTCTGATTGGACTCCAGTGAGACGCCCAGCAGGAACCGCAGGAACAGATCCAGATGTCCATTCTCACTCTCAAGGGCTTTATCTACTGCATCTCTATGCAGATTATGCATCACATCACAAAACTTCAATGTATCAATATTTATCATTACATAATAGTAAAACACATAAAAAGCAGCAAGAAACTCCTGAACACTCAGATGAATGAAGCTGTAGACTTTCCTCTGATGAATCACAGATTCCTCCTTAAAGATCTCAGTGCAAATCCCAGAATACACTGAGGCGTCAGTGATGTCTATGCCGCTCTCAATCAGGTCCTCCTCATAGAACATCACATTGCCCTTCATCAGCTGTTTGAAAGCCACTTCAGCAAGTTTCACAATCACTTCTCTGTTGGACTGCAGGAGTTTCTCTGGATCTCTCTCTTCATACTTCTGATTCCTCATGTTGATCTGAATCAGCAGGAAGTGGATGTACATTTCAGTCAGAGTTTGAGGGATTTCTGCACTCACATCTTCTTTCAGGAGCTTCTGAAGCACAGTGGATGAGATCCAGCAGAAGACGGGGATGTGGCACATGATGTGGAGGCTTCTTGCTCTTCTGATGTGTGAGATGATTCTGCTGGCTTGATGCTGGTCACTGATTCTCTTCCTGAAATATTCCTCCTTCTGAGACTCATTGAATCCCTGAATTTCTGTCAGACGGTTGATGTATTTGGAGGGGATCTGATTGGCTGCTGCTGGTCTGGAGGTGATCCAGATGAGAGCAGAGGGAAGCAGCTCTCCTTTCATGAGGTTTGACATCAACACACCCACTGATGAAGTCTCAGTCACATCACAAACTTTCTGATCATCTGAAAACATCAGTGTGATTCTGCTTTCATCCAGACCATCAAAGATGAACACAACTTTACACTCCTCATAAATCTTTGAGTCCAGATCTTGAAGTTCAGGATGAAAGTCCAGCAGAAGTCTGTGAAGACTGTACTGATGATCTCGGATCAAGTTCAGCTCTCGAAATGGAAGCACAAACATGAAATCTACATCCTGATTGTCTTTTCCCTCGGCCCAGTCCAGAATGAACTTCTGCACAGAGACGGTTTTTCCGATTCCAGCGATGCCTTTAGTAAGAACAGTCTTGATTTGGTCTTTCTCCTCACATCCTGGTTCAGGTGAGGATTTAAAGATGTCATTGCAGTAGATTGGAGTGTCTTGTGAGTGTTTTGTTCTGGCTGTTTTCTCCATCTGTAAAACCTCATGTTCTTCATTCACTCCTTCACTCTCTCCCTCTATGATGTAGAGCTGTGTGTAGATCCTGTTCAGGAAGGGTTTCATTCTCTTGGAGTTTGTTTCCCTCAAATAATCTCTCATACTTGATCTTCATACTGGTTTTGTGCTGGTCTTTGAATCTCTGCAGATCTACAGTCTCCAGTGTGTCTCTCTGTAGGACTGTTTCAGTTTTTTCCTGCCTGTAGTGAGATGCAGAAAAAAGTACAGATCTGACTGGTTTATTTTGCAGAAAAAGAGCAACAATAGTCAACTATAATCATTACAAAGACTCATTGTAGTCACTGGAGACCACAAGACATATATTTAACCATATCTATAATTTTGATAAGGTGGAGTAATTCAGGAACCACATCTTTATACTAACACAGTGTCAGAGGTCACTGTTCCATCACTGAATTCAGGGGGGTGCATCAAGGATCTGTTACTCTTCACAGACACACCACTGGGTTCTGGAGACTCTGATCTCTGTCTCTTCCTTCCCCTGATACTTACAAAAGACAAACAAAATACAGAAAAAGAAAAGATCTAAGATCATTTAAAACCTATGTAACTTTCTCTTTTGTAACAGAAAAGGAAATATTTTGCAGAAACATATGTAATTGCTTCATGCATTTTCAGGTATTCAAACATGTCTAACATGACGGTAGAATATTATACAATATTATACAAATGTATTAGTTAATTACAAGCTGTGTTGCTATGGTTTTGAAATAGATGAACAAGACATTGACAGCTGAAATATGTCCTGAAAGATTGAGCATTCCCAGCGATAAAAGATCCTGGCCATGATTCATAACTGCAGATTCTATTTAGATTCTTAAGCAAGTCCTGTGCAACGCTGCCGTGACTTCCGTAACCTGAATGAAGCATGTTGGTGAGCGTGCTCTTGCTCTCTTGATATTGCAAACTGGTGTTTCTTACCATATTTTTTTTAAATGTATTATCTTAATTATGAACACACGGGTTTATAGTGCAAACAGTTTTACTGTTTACTGATCTTTGTTATTCTTCTCGTTATTTCTCTACAGTGGCTTATGAACCGGAAATCTCACACATTCACAGACAACGTTTTACTTCCACATTGAAAAATAAGGTGAATACATACTCTGGAGTGTATTTGGCACAGAAATACTCAACTAGTTTTCTTGAAACTTTGGCCATGTTTAGAATTGGAATCCAACTCTTTAGCAGTGCAAATAAGTCTAAATAAATTTTTATTCAGTAATTTTTTTTAAAAAGTTTTTTTTTAAGGCAAACTGTTTATGTTGTTAACAAATAGTAGTATTGAACTTGAACCATTACACCTCCATTCAATATTATTATTCATAATTAAAATTTGTGTATACAAATCTACCATATATAATCTTAAAAAAATGCTATTCAATTTGATCTCTGCAATCTACTGTTTGTTATGCAGCATCCTACTTGGAGTCAGAGGTCACTGTTCCATTACTCAGTACAGGAGGTTGCCTCATGGAGTTGCTACTTTTCAAAGACACTACAGACACTGCTTTCTGTGTCTGATCCTCTCTCTCTTCATGGAGACTCATTGTAGAGGCAGTGCCTCCCTCCTTTCCCTCCAGAATCAGTGATCTGTTTGGGGAAACACAATACATAAATGATACACTACATTTTAACACACTGAAAAAAAAAAAAAATCCTGTGAATTAAAAATGACATTTTAAGTAGTTTAACTACTCCACCAGTGGTTCTAGTAAAAATCTTAAATTCATGTAAATTCTGTAAAATCTAAATGTCTAGTAAAATCTGCAATTACTATTTGTGTTATTTTATATTCACTGTAAAAAGCATTTTTTTGGAATGTATCACACATTTTTTAATAGGGCTATAGATAGATAAGATACAGATAAATGTGGCATTATTTTTAGCATGACACAGTCCAGTGAATAGCAGCACACAAGCTATTTAAATTTACCTAAACGTCCAAGCCTTGCCATTTATAATGAAAAGGTTGAAAACCACTGAAAAACCACATGACGACAAAGCAGATCAGACACTAAACTGATGCCTGTTTTATTTCTGTCGTACTCCATGCACTTGCGCTACTTCCAAAAACTGTACAAACAGATATGGAAAGTTGCTTTGGTAAACAAAGGGATTTTTAAGGTATACATAAAAATAACAAACAATTAAAAAGTAATATCTGCACTATGTTACTGTCTTCGTTACATACTTGGGGTCAGAGGTCACTGTTCCATCACTCAGTACAGGAGGTTGCCTCATGGAGTTGCTACTTTTCACAGACACTGCAGACACTGCTGCCTGGTTCTGATCATCTGTTTCCATTTGGAGACTCATTGTACAGGCAGTGCCTCCCTCCTTTCTCTCTAGAATCAGTGATCTGTTTGGGGAAACACAATACATAAATGATACACTACATTTTAACACACTGAAACAAAATGTACATGATACCGACCTCATGTTATGAAAGAATCTAATTTGCTATTTGATGTTGTTATTTTGCATTGCACAGTAAACAGCTGTTGTAAACATGTACGTTAAAATGAAATTTGAAAATGAGAGACAGCAAGGGAGAGAAAAAGAGTTGACTTTTAAATAAATCAGGATCAATATAAAACCAAAACCAACATCTCCGAGCTCCAAAAACAGGTTTAATAGAAGTGCTTTAATATAATTAAAAAAATATATTAAATTTAACTTATGATATAGTATGCAAACCATGCATCTGTTTACAGTTTTATGCATTCTGATCTATTTGAAGAATAAAGACATTTCATCAGGTTAAATCTATATTTTGATATGAATTCAGTATTCAGTATTTATAAGCTCTCTTTAGGTAAAACAATCCTATATGAACTTTTAAGGAACTTACGTAATGGTATTTTAGGTTCTGCTTAATATCATCTTGAAAATGTCGTCTGTCGAGGATTCCACTTACTCTTTCACTTTCGATTTGAAGAAGTAAGTTAAGCCCCACCCAAAAAAGCACGCCTGCTGCTCTCGCAAGATTATCCCTCATGCCCTTAAAGATAAAAGTGACTTTTTTCTTTAGTAGAACGATAAAAAAGGCTGAATCTGTGGTCCTTGTTAATTCATTAAATGCAAGTCAGCAGCTGCCTGTGTTTGAGAATGAAATATATTTAAAAAATCATATGAAGGAACACAAAATTGATACCCTTGGCTCCTGGGGCCAGTTGCAAAAATATAGTGACAATGGTAAGACTTAAGAACTAGTTTAACCAGCTAGCCAATGTAAAAATCAGTCTTACTCTTCAGATTCAATTGAGACCAGTTTGCCTTATTATGATACTGACTTTAAAATTTACAACCAGTCTTGAAAGGGGGTGGGGGGAACTAAAAACAAACAAACAAACAAACAAACAAAAAAACAGATCTCTAACTTTTTAAGACTAGTCTAAGCGGTTTATGCAACTGGCCTCTGATGATTTATTGAAGCAAAACAATCAGTCTGAGCAAGATTGAACATTATTTACAACATTATTAACAGCAGTGAGTAAATTAACAGTACATTAACTCAACATCTGGACTGAACCTGAATGAGATCAACAATAAAAAAAACAAGTTCATTAACACACAACTGCACTGAATTTAATAGAATTTATAATAGTATCCATAGAAATCAGAACTCCTAATATGTTTATCAATAACTTTTTAAATAGCTTTTTAATACTGTATGGAAAATTACAGTGAAACATTATGTATGAGCTCATATGCAACTTAAAACATCATGTGATCACCTAAACATGTCACAATTGGTTTTTAGGACTATGCAAAGTATCAGAGACCTTAAAGACAGTTTCTAGATGAGTAGTTAAAAGAGAATGATTTACAGTGTCAAAAGTGGCAGTAAGATCAGGAAGGATCCAAATGGAAAGACAGCAAGAAATTAACTGCTGTTTCAGTGCTATAAAATTTATGGAAGGGATTCCTGAAGGGATTAAACTTGACCACACACACATCACACCGGGCCTCTACCATTATGAGGAAATCATGATCGCGAGAATACATCATTATTCGGTCAAAGAGATGATACTGTGACTCACGTAGCAACATTTAAAATGCTTTCACTACTTATGCAGTCCAGTAGCTCCACTGTTCATATAAAGGTTTTCTTTCCCGAAATGGGAAGGACGGAAGGTGTTTTTTTTTTCATTGTGTATTTAGTGTTCTGTGTCTACATACCTCCTTCACTGCTTAGTAGGTTAGAGATTGCCATTTGTGTGTTAGTTCCACTATTTCTACCAGAGAAACCTGAAGACTTCCAAAGGAGCTCCATTATTTTGACAGGAAAATACAGCAAAGAATAACATTTAGCACGTCAATTCTGCATGGTATATAAGACTCTCTCACTCTGTATCTTTCTTTGCATGTGTGTGAGACAAAGCGACGGCTAGTCGTGTGCCTACATACTAGAGTTTACAGTTTGACAAAAACAGGTACACTGCGCATCCATTCAGATGAACTGAAAAATAAAATTATTATAATATTATAGTAAATTATAGGAACACCGCATTTTATGGTAATGGTGTTGTAACGGGGGAAACAATAATTTGCTTGATTACTCATTACTGAAAAAAATATGTTTGCATTTGATCTGTTTTATTATTGCTGTTTGCAATTGTTCAATGTTTTTTATGTTTTCAATGTCAAACATGTTCAATGTTTGTTGTTTGCCATTACTGTACAATGTTTTACAAATGAACTACTTTTAAGTAACAAATAATCAAATGCAATACTGAATAGGAATGAAAACTGTTGAATTCTCATTTTTAAAGGTATTTTACATTTGCAATGAAGCTTTACAGCATTTCGGATAGGTTTCTCAACTGTACTCGCTTCTTGTGTTCATGAGCTAATTGTGGCAAATATGACCTACTTATGGATTTTAATAATTGTTAATATTTTAATAGACAAGTAAAGGAAATATGATATGAAAAATCACTTCTTTTCAGTCCCTAGCTTTGGTGTGGTAACGGGAAAAGCAAAAAGTGTAACAACTGTACCTGGTCTGCTTTATCCATTCAAACTCCTTTGCAGCAGCCACTATATTATACATAGATATTATGCATTATGACTCCATGACATGTTGTTGACTCCATTGTGTTGTTTTCCTACATCAGGGGTTCTCAACTCTGGCCCTCAAGGTCTAAATTCTAAGGTCTACGTTTTGCTCCAACCTTGATCAAACTCCCCTGCCAGTAACTTTGTAGTGATCCTGAAGATCTCGATGAGCTTGTTCAGGTGTGTTTGATTAGGGTTGGAGCTAAACTCTGCAGGAAAGTGGATCTCGAGGGGCCAGAGTTGAGAAACCCTGCCATACATGCTTACCTCAGAGTTAGATGTTGAACAGAAAAAAATGGAACAGGAGCAAACACTACTCATAAAATTGGACATGGATTGGATTATGGTGGTGTTTTGGTTCAGTTCTGACTGAAAAGATGTGGACCAGTTCTGGGCCGAAAAACACATACTAAGCTGTTGATATGGGCCAGATCGGCACCAAAGGAAAATTGCTGACTGGGGTGGGTCTTTATACAAGGTTCACTGAAAGAAAAAATAAAAAAAAAAAAAAGTGTATCGGTTCTATATCTATCCAGAAGGGGATGCTATATGATCACCACAGGTAAGTGTGAAACCTATTTTATGCTCACAAAATTTTTTGGTGACGTTTGGGTGGATGGGACACAGTGTTTGGGTGATTTGGACAGCACATTTTTTCATTGATTTAGGGTAGTGTAAGAATATTTACTGTATTGCACAAGTTATTTTATACTATAATATAATTTTTTATGCAAATAATATAATTTTATATGCAATATTTCCTTTAATGTTCATTATCATTAAGAGCCCATGTTTATTTCTGTTCGATTTTATTTCTCAGTTCATAAATCCATCTAAAATTCATACAACACAACACGTGTAACTGAGGTAAAAGGAGTCCAAAAGTCACTGAAAACATTTAAAAAATTAAATAGACAAGTAAAAAAAAAAAAAAAAAAAAAAAAAAAAAAAACAACAGCAACAACAAAACATAAAAGTTTATGTACAAAGCTTCTATTTCAGAAATTTTATTCTTGCAAAAATCTAGCTAGTTCATAAATATATTTGTAGTTCATTAGGGCTCGCACAAATAAAAATGTTGGAAACCACTGATTTAGGGCATACAGAGCATATAAAAAGGTTCTCTATTACAAGGTCAATCATTTTCTTAATTAGCAAAGCCTTTAAGCACTGCCCCAATCATCCAAAAAAAATTGCTGTATAACTTTGCTGTAAAATAAAGGCAACCTAATTTGGAAAATAGAAATATGATATTAACACTTTTTAATTTTTTTTTTACTAATTTTGTAGAAATAGTGCATCATATTTATGTGTCCATCAAAAGTTAAATGTATAATGTAGTAGGTATGACAAATTTGGGACTTTATCATAAAAACTAGCAAAAGCTTATGTCATTTTCCTCAGTTCATGCATTTTACAGTCAACCTCCTGTTTGATGCCTGTCCCGCCCACCTACATGATGTCACACCAATGAGGGCATCCCATTTTAATTACACAGTCTTACAGCTAGGGCTCAGCAAAAGATCTGAACTCATTAGGTGAGAAAATAAATTTTGTATAGTTATACTGTCCCATTTGACCTTTTGTCCCAATCACCCTTAATTCACCCTATGTATAGTTAGATTACCGCTTTCAGTAAGTTAGCTATGTATAGGTTTAAAAATGGTTTCTTACATCTAGTGTTGTATGTTTATAGTTTAATTATGTAGCACCGTGGTCCTGCGAGACATTTCGTTCCAGTGTATCATGGCCGGCCCTGGCCAATTTGCTGCCCTAGGCAAGATTTTACCTGGCGCCCCTTGCCTCACAAACTATTCCACTAATAATCATTGTGTTCAAACATTCACACACAGACTGCATAGCTGGCTTTCAAAAGTGCATCTGAAGAGAGAAAACGAGGAGTATGTGACTATTGGGTGTTACATTTTCTTATTAAAAAGTGTTAGTGAAATGGTAACACTTACAGTAAGGTATCATTTGGCTATCAACATAGTGAATGTAATAACTTAACTTGAACTAACAATGAACAGTACATTTCTAACAGTATTGATTATTTTTGTTAATGTTAGTTATGGAAAATGAACCTTTTTTTTTTTTCAGTAAAACTATAAAAATATAGGTGTGCCTAAGTCACATTATAAATAAATACAAACAGCAAGAATAATTACATCTGGTATTCCTGCACAAAACGAATACAGTCTTGTTTGAACACTTCACTAGCATACCCAGATAGTAAGCACACTCGAAAAAAAGGAAAATCAGACGCCTGAGAGAATGATTTGGTGGTTAAATCCTGAGAAGCTTTGGGCGGGCACAGTTCTCAAGAGGAATACTTTCAGCTGCAAAAGGTAATTAATTAAATATATTTAACACTCAATCTTGTTTGATGTTTAAAATGTCATGGAGAGTATTGTTTTTTAAATGGTTTCTATTAGAAGGTTTGCGATGATAACATAACGTCAAAAAACAAACAAACAAACAAAAAAACAACAACATTAGATCCTGGAGATCGTTGTTGGGGGACCCAGCCAGAATTGGGCCAGAACATAAGCAAGGTTGTGGCCCAGAGGGCCAGACAAATTTTGCTATCTGGGTACAGTAACGTCATGGTTCAGTCTTTAAAAAATTAATTTGAAGTGTTCAGTTTCCAGTAGATGGCAGCACTGTTCTACTAAACTATAGCCCTTTCTAACGTCCATCCTTAAGTGAATTTCACTTCAAATGTTGCTATTTTTAATAAGCCCAGTTGTATACAAGCATTAGTAAATTAGCAGATTCAAACTGAAAATACCATAAATGCCCAAATACTGCACAATTATCCACAAGTTTCCTACGCCCCATGAGGCCTTGCATCAAAAGTGGGAGCGTCTTCCGGTTTAAAGTACACAAGCGGGATGTGACACTCATTCATTTAACAGTTAACAAGGAGTGACGGGCAAAAGAAGCCTTGTGAAGAACCGAGACTTTCCTTTGACTGTTTCAGAAAAGATTCAAAACTTCGAGAGTGTCGAAACAGTGCGATCTGGTGGTTAGTAAAAAAATAAAGCAGTCAAAAGCCTGTGAAGCTCTGTCGGAAGAAGCATTCACCACAATTTCCATAGATCGGTCCATGGTCGAACATCAGGACACGCAAAGTGAATCGCGCACATGACTGGACAGAAAATGAGGCTTCTAGGTAAGGGATTTCTACCTTAACAAGCCTCGAATCGAGGCTTCATCTGTCATGTCCTTTAACACAAGCTCTGATGTGTCAGTTCAAATGTCATTTCACTAGCTGACAGTCATTCAAGATTTAGTGATCCAAATTGGCTAATGATGTGGGAATACAAATTCGAAAAGCATATGTTGTCCATAAGAACGTAATGACATCTCTCATAAAGGTGTACATCTTTACAAAGTAAACAGTGGTCTAAAAAACACTTAGCTTCTTTGCTAATTAGCACACAAAATACCATTGGTATACCATGTCCGCTGCCTCACTGGAAGTTGTACCCATGTCTTTTTTTACAGTAGCGCCCCCCGGAAACTTGTGGATAGTGTAAAAAAATTATTAAAACGTGTTATCATGTGACACGAAAAATCACGGATCTCTGGGAAATCTACTACTAGGCCAACATAAAGTTTGTT
>NW_026127528.1:0-20838 GCF_022985175.1 Labeo rohita
TCTTTCTGCATCACAACAATCAGTGTGAAACCTTTCAAAGAATGAAATGTTGTCACTTTTATACACATATTTTACAAAACCGTCAAAACAAACTAAAATTAAAAACAGCAACCGGGAAGCTCTGGAACAGTTACACAATAGTGGTGAGAACAAATCAACACAGTAAATGCTCAAACATTTACAACATTTACAAAGTAACTGCACTTTGTTTTTCCATTTATTGACTGACAGCTTTCCTATTTGTTAATAATATAATCATAATATAATGTGCATTTGATAATCATTCAGTCTGTCTTGAATGCTGATGAGTTTCCGCTAAAGTGAAACTGAAAGTAAACTGTGCTCTACAGGAAAAGCCTTGAATTACAGGAAAACATATCAGGGCTGTGTTTTTGTGTGTTCATTCACTGTCAGTTCATTTGCAGTTTCATTTATTTCACATACTGCAGGGCACTTTGTTTTTCCATTTATTGACTGACAGCTTTCCTGTTTGTTAATAATATAATCATAATATGTGCATTTCTGCATTCATACTTTATTATTATGACGTAATGTGCATTTGATCAACCATTTGATATGTCTGGAATCACGATTCCTATACCTAAATACCTGGAGTTAACCAGTACAATATTTTGGGTTCATTTGATTTATCCTAAAGACCAGCTTAATTTAACAAACCATTCCTTCAGAACCACAGCAGACTCGATTTTTTCCCCTTTCTACAGACTATGCATTATAACGAAGGCTTTGTGTAAAGTGTCCAGTTCACACAGACTTTATAAAACTACGAACATATTTCCTATCATGAATATGAAATACTACTAAGCCAATGAGAGTTAAGGACACGTGTAGCACCGCCTCAAGTCTGTGCTCTTCACCGCTGATCTAAACCGCACGAACAGAGCTCGGGTGAGGCGTCATTTGACCGGACAGAACAGAAAGACAGATTTCCTGTGAGTATAATCGATTAAATACTGTAACTGAATTGCTGTTTCTTCCACAAACTGTCGAATAGCTTCAAAAGACTGTCAGTACAGAGCACGTATGAACGGATTTGATAGTATTTAATCAAAATAACTGTCAACGTGTTTACTGTCGCAGGTTGCTGATGCTCATTCCTAATTTAATTAACCTTTTGCGAGGATTTCATGATGAGTTTTCAGATAAACAGGTGTATCCTATGTGAATTGTAACAAAATACTGTCCATTTCCTGAATCAAAATAAAAAAAAACTTTTCAACACATTTATTATGTTTTTACTTGATTTTACAGATAAACATAATTGTATAATGGTTTCTCTTTTGCTATTCTTACAAAAAAAAAAAAAAATAACCATGTGTAAATTTTGATAAATAAGTGATTGACAAAGTTTCTTTTTACAGCTTTTCTTGAAGCCAAAATCAAACAGATATACAATGAATGACAGAGGTGAGTACTGACTAAAGCTACTCTATAAATAAACAGGACATACATATCAATTGTGTATCATAAATATTTCTATCTTCATAGTACCTCTGATTTCAACTGAAGGTGGCATGGATTCATTTGGTAAGATTGATTCTGTCATTTCACTCCTCTTGACATGCTGTGGTTCATTGCTATGTTTTATATTTATAGTCTGTATGTCTGTATGTATAGTATAAAAGTATTCATTTTAAATATATGTCAAGTTGATGTGATGTAGTGAGCTACTTTGTGTGATTTTGTAGTGTTGCTAACTAAAGTTTAGCTTGGCAGAAGTTGAACTGTAGCATCTATCTGTCACACCTGAAATGTAGTTTTCGAAAGAAAATCATCTGCTGTGAGACGGCGGTCACTGAATCAGCCACACCAACATCACAACTCAGAGCTTCATGAGACCACACAGCGATCCACAGAAGACAGGGCTACAGGTATATATTTCATATTTACATTCATTAACTTAACAGGGATGTGTAATCAGAGACATTAACATCTGCAGAATGCAATGGCATATTTAAAGCATGTAAAACTTAATGACAACATAGTAGTTTTTTTTTTTTTTTCAAATTTAGAATAAGTGCCTTTTTATTATTAGTTAAGGGATTCTAAGGGATATTAAGGGATACTTCACCTAAATAAATAAATAAATAAATAAATAAAAATGATGTCTTTACCCTCCACTTGTGCCAAACCCCTGTGGGTTTATTTCTTCTGTTAAACACAAAATAAGATATTTTGAAGAAAGTTGGTAACCAAAGAGTTGATGGTATTAGTTTGTTTTTTTTTTTTTTTTTTTTTGTCCATACAATGGCTACCATCAACTGTTTGGTTATACCCACATTCTTCAAAATATCTAACTTTGGGTGAGAAAAAAATGACAGAATTTTGCCTGTGAACTATGCCTGTAAGTGTATGCAAGAGAGTATTTAGTCTAACATGTTGTAAACAAAGTCAACTTTATTTAAAATCCATAATTGGAATGCTTTGTCTAATCCCAGACATTATCATGTGATTCACAGGATCGGTTTCATCTGATCTCAGGATTGTGTTGGTGGGTAAAACTGGATCAGGAAAGAGTTCATCAGGAAACACCATCCTGGGCAGAGAGCGTTTTAACAAGGCTGTTTCACCAGGATCAGTTACTAAGATCTGTGAGAAAGGAGAAGCACAGATTGGTGACCGGATCATTTCAGTCATCGACACTCCAGGCCTGTTTGACACGACAATGACAAGACAGACAATGAAGGCTGAAATAGTGAGATGTGTTTCAATGTCTGTCCCAGGTCCTCATGTGTTTCTGCTGGTAATCAGACTGGGTGTAAGATTCACAGAAGAGGAGAAAAAAACAGTGGAATGGATTCAGGAGAACTTTGGAGAAGCAGCTACTCAATACACCATCATTCTGTTCACTCACGCTGATTATCTGATGGGAAAACCATTAGATCTGTATATCAGTGAAAGCAAAGAACTCCAGGCTCTTGTTAGGAAGTGTGGTAACAGATATCACCCATTTAACAATGAAGACATGGAGAACCGTGATCAAGTCACAGAACTCCTGGAGAATATTGAGATCATGGTGGAGGTGAACGGAGGACAGCACTACACTAATGAGATGTATGAAGAAGCTCAGAAAAGGATCAAAGATAGAGCAGATTTCTGTAAGTGTTTTTAAAACATACTACCACATTTATATAAACAGATGTTGGTTTAAAAAGCTCATTGTGCTTCATTTTGCTTCACCGTTTCATTTCATTGATCATGTTGAACTAATCCCTCAGTTAATTCACATTCTAATTGGCAGGGTCTGAAAGTCCTCGTATTGTGCTGCTGGGTAAAACTGGTTCAGGAAAAACCAGTGCAGTAGAAATAATCCTGGGCCAAAGGAGATCTGATAGGAGACACACTGTTACAGAAGCTTGTGTGGCTGGAAAAAGCATGAAAATAATCGACACTCCGGGGCTGATTGATGCACCAGAAAAAAGATGGAGGACAAAATAAAGAAGTTTGTCTGGATGTCTGCTCCTGGTCCTCATGTGTTTCTGCTGGTCATCAAACTGGACACAAGACTCACCAACGAAGAGAAAAACACAGAGAGATGGATCCTGGAGAACATTGGCGAAAGAGCTTTAGATCACACCATCGTTCTGTTCACTCATGCTGATTGTCTGAGGGGGAAATCATTAGATGAGTACATCAGAGAGAGAAGGTTTCTTCAATTACTGGTTGTTGGCTGCGGTGGCAGATTTCACTCGTTCAACAATCAGGACAGAGACGATAACAATCAGGTCACTGAACTGCTGGAGAAGATTGAGAACACTGCTGAGAGAAACGAATGGAGGTACTACACAAATGAGAAGTTTGAAAAGATGATTAAAAGAGAGCAATTTATTGAAAATATAAAACAAAACTTAAATAAAGTGGTGGTCGGAGCTGTACCAGTAAGTGTAGGATCCATAGCAGCAGGTGTCGCCCTGGTATTAGCAGAGCCAGTTATAGCACCAGTGCTAATAGGTGTAGGAGTTGTGTGTGCAGCTGGAGCAGTTGGACTCTTTGTCTGGAAAAAATTTAGTAGTGACATTGTGGACGGCAGGGATTAATCTCTTCCAAAATCCACTGAGGGGGGAACAATGAATTCTGTACTCTCACTAATTCTCTCATAATAAACAAAGTACAAATGTGATGTAAGAATCAAAACTGTATCTGTGCATTAGAACTTAAATTGACAGCAGTCTAATATACCTGCTTCTATCTGTGCCATTAATGTTAATCAAACAACATAATACGAAGAGAAATTCACATACTGCTCTTGACTGAACCTCTTTTAACTAATGAATCACATATATACACACACACACACACACACACAGTGCCGTGACAACAGAAACAATGACTTTATGTGATTATATTTAGTTTTGTTTTGTTGAATATTTAAACAAAGTGACATTTAAAGGAATATGAAGTATAGCGTGAAAATAAAGAAAAAAAAACTGGGTTAGACAACACATACATTTTATTAAGTGACCAAATAACCAGACCTAATGTTTAAATGTTTTGACAGTGTGATTTTTTTTTAAATAGTTCAAACCTGAGCTTTTATTTATTTTTTTTTTTCTTCACTGTGTTATCATCAGTTATGTGCTTTTTCAGTTCAATCTGTAAAAGTTAAATATGAATCCTGCTCAACGTTTTGTTTTCTTTGCTTTATGAGGATATAAACACAAGAGCTTCATCTCCAGAGCTGCTCTGATAATAATAATAATAATTTTAAGGCAATAATCACACTAGTTTATCTGATTTTTACAGTAAACTTTTGCTGTACAGCATTTTGTTTGTCAAAATCTAAAAGGAATTGTTAATTTTTATTTGATTAGATTTTAAAAGATAAAGCTGTAAATGTGTTATGCCTTCATTTGATTACCACTGTTTTTGCTAATAAATAAGTCATACATTATAAATCTAGAACAAATAAAACAGAACACCGCCCTTTTTTTATCCGGGGGGATAAAAATGTAAATGTTTATTTTACATTTATTAGATCAAATATTACATTGCAACAGCTTTATAAATTCAATTTTTTAAAAATTACACATTTATTAAAAATTATAAATTTAAATTAAGAACTTAATTTATTGTAATATTCCTAATTTGAGAACAATAAACAGAATTTGAGGGAATATATATATATATATATATATATATATATATATATATATATATATATATATATATATATAAAGATTTCATATGGCCCTAGAATATATTTTTGATAAACTTTTAATAAATTGTTGTTGAATTGTATGTTTTAAATGCCCAAACAAGTATACATGCCTTTTGATTACACTTTCATTGAACCATTAATCATATTCCAGAAAAAAACAAACAAAAAAACAAAACAAACAAACAAAAAAAAAAACAAACAAAAAAAAAACATGCAATGCAAAAGTATATTTATCATAATTCATAAAAATTATTAAATTATTATTTAAAATGGAAGTCCAGTGGCATCTAAGAGTATAAATTGTACTAAGCATATGCTTGATCACTGCTATAATTACAAAGGACTGTCAGGGGTGCTCAACCCTGTTCCTGAAGATCTACCTTCCTGCAGAGATTAGATTAGGTGTGTTTGATCAGGGTTGGAACTAATATATATATATATATATATATATATATATATATATAATATATATATTCCCCATTGGCATTGGCATTATTATTATTAGTAGTAGTATTTTATTTTATTTATTTTTTTTTTTTACCATTTACTGTAAACGCAAAACAAGCTGTCTTATTGAAACCCTTTGGCTCCATCTAGTGGCAAATGTGATGTAATGTTACATTTCTGTGACCAAACATTACATTTCTTGGTTTCATTAAAATTTGTTTTATGCACTTGAATCATATAGTAGTTGATACAGAACATACATTTATTTTCTTGTTTTCTGGTTTGATTCATTATAAATGACACTGATTTACTCACCTCCTGTATGTTCAAAAACAAAGACTGAATCTGGAGAAATGAAACTTTGGCCTAATATTTGATAATTGCATAGACATTTTTAATGCAGATATTTTTGTAATGGTCAAAGTCAAAGGGAAGGAAACAAAACATATATACATGTTCAACTGTCAACAATGATGTTAAAGTTTCTCTGAAAGCTGCTGTCCGTGGTGCTAAATCCATATCAGTCTGCTGTATTATTATTGTTGTTTTATGCATAGAGTATCCCAACAAATCAAAAGCCAGTCAGATGTTTTATGTTTCATAAAATGTTTGAAACAATGTTTCTGTAGCATATCAGAGTGAATCAGACAATTATAAATTCAACCAGAACATTGTTGAAACTCGCAGAGCTAAATTTCACAAAAAGGCCCAAGACAATATGGATGATCGTTAATCAGATCCTAGCACCAGCCAGGAAGGAGATTGTCAGTTTTGGGACAGGAAACCCAAGATTCTTGATAGAAGAGATTAGTGGCCTTTTGCCACTGCTTTTTGCATTCTTCGAATGCTCTTCCAGTGTGCTTTGGCCTGCACGCCTGATGCTCTTCAACTACCATCAGAAGAAAAGCCATTTAGTCTTGTTACACTTTTTACTTTCTTTTATGTTAGTTTTTCTTTTCTGTTAAGAGTTTTGCATTCTAAGTTAAGTTTTGCCAAAAAGCCATGTCTCAGATGTCTGTGCCCACCTAAAACTTCAACCAGCGTACACGACTCAACACCATCCTTCAGCCAATGCCCAAGACACCACTTTGAATGACTACTTCCTGCCAATCAGCCACTTTGGGAAACCTCTTTCTGCAATGACAACAACAAAGGGAAACCTCTAAACGGGCAATGCAAGTAAAACCTCCATATTCTAGCTAACTGGTACATTTACTGTAAAGTTTAATAGCCTCATTGAGAAACTCAATATAAGGGTTAATTTATTGATGGTTGTTCAGGTCTAAGCAATTGCAAATATTGCTATAAACTTGTGGATTTCATATTATCACTCACCTAAACTCATTCTTCCCTCCCTTTCTGTTTTTCTGCAACTTGTGTGAATGTGTGTGCCAATAAATAGTGCTGTTACTATATTTTGGATAGTAATATCCATTGCAGATTTCATGTTATACATCTCGTTAAATGAATAGCTGGCTGACTGAGTGATCAACCATAGAATAGTCTGTCCAAATTCTGTATATAATAATCATAAATTCCCTTTGAGCGAAAAAGTCAGCCAAAAGGTTTTATGTTTGTTTGTTTGTTTGTTTGTTTTTTAACTTCCAAGTCTGCCTTGTTGTACAGACTCTCAATTCCAGTCCCCACTCTGCATATTTTGTATGTTTTTCTTATCTGACAGACACAGTTCCATTCATGGATCTCTCTCCCAACAAGCTGATGATCTGAATCAGGTGTGCTAAATAAGGGAGACATGCAAAATGTGAAGAGCAGTGGTACATCATGATTAAAATTGAGAACCAGTTCTCTGTAGAGAACCTCAGCAAACTTGTGCACATTTGTGTACATTTTACAGTTGCCTTTAGTGGGAGATTAAAATAATGGTGACGCTGATCTGAATTGGTCTGAGTTATGTAATGAAACCTGTATGAGCTCTCAGTGTCAGACACTGTAACCTCCACTAGGTGGCGCTCTTTCAGTGTGATTAATGTGATATTCAGTCAATGGTGATGGTGGGAGGAGCCAGTAAAGCTGCTCATTACTGATGAAGAGCTGAATAAAGAGGAAGTAACTAAAGCAGACAGATGTAGAGACAGAGAGATTCACACAGAGATCATTCAGCATAAAGAAGACTGAACTCAACTCACAATGAAGATCCTCCTCATCTTCTTCACTTTCTACCTGATCTCAGGTCAGAGCTTTTCTCTTTCATCAGTAATGATGCTGTTTTCTGTTCATCAGCTTTCTGATCACAATATTGTAGGGTCCACCCATTGGCCCAACAACAGAATCCAGCGGCATGTATAATGTGTGTAGGATTTTTTTTATTTATTTATTTTACTTACACTTACAATTTTTATTTGAATTTAGTTTTAAGTTGATTCTAGCTCTGTGTTTAATCTGACTCCAATTTTAAGTGACCATTACATTTAGACTGTTTCTAAAAAGTAACAAATCACAAAAAAATTGGTTATGCATTCATTTAGATTTAATTTAATTTAGATTTAATTAGAATATCACATACTTACAGTTATTTGTTCATTAGAGACCCAGTGCGGTCAGGGTCGTGGATCTCACGATCACAAACTCACTAGTATGATTTTAGTCATTGGCTGCAAGATTAACCAATACCTGTAGTTGGTCTACTGTTTACCAAAGCATCACAACTGGCCAATAATTCTAAACATGTGAAAGAAAAAAAAAAAAAAAAACTAGGTGAGCAGGTTGCATCTCTGTGTAAGTTCCTGAGTCATTTTTGTTAGAAATTCAAGCTAATCTTTCAGTATCAATCTGATTGACAGGTGCAGTGAGAGGTTTTGATGTCACTGGATATTCTGGGGGAAGCGTTCTTGTTGATTCTGGGAAACTTTGGTACAGTGACTCTGTTAAACGTGTGACCAAACTTCCTGAGTGGTCAACACTAGTTTTTAATAAGAAACATGAAAAATGGATTGATGAAGGGAGAATCATATTGTTTAAAAACAATGAAGAAAAACTAATGATCTACATCAAAGATTTAAATCAACATGATGCTGGAAGATATCAGATTAAAGCTGAAGGCAAATGGTCCATCGATATGACTTTAAATGTGAAAGAAGGTCAGTAATTTTAAGACCAAATTCCTAAGATCAAATGTATAGTAAAACAACTAATCATTTCAAAACTTTTAATGTTTGTGAAATATATTTATTTAATTTTGTGAATTACAGAAATATGTTGTAAAATGTCAAAGAGAGTGATGATGAATATTGGAGAAACTGACACCTTCAGCTGTGAATTTTCACAGAATCATATTAATGATCCCAAGATCATATTCAAAGAAGAAAAAGACTCTATTAAGATCTACAGCAGTTGGAAAAAGAAAGAAAGATTCATTATTTCTGATGAAAAACATAAAAACATCTTCAGTGTGAGAATTACTGCTGTGACACCAGATGATGGAGGAGTTTATTTATGTGGAGTTTGGATCAACAGACACCCGTACAGTTACTACATTATTACTACAGTTTACCTGCACATTATGGGTGAGTAACACAAAATATCAATGTCTTTTAGAAAATACATGTATCCAGTGTTTGCTTCTTCAGTATTTGCTAGACGTCACATTCAATGAAGATACTAACTCAGTCATATATTTGATTGACAGCTAAAGTGGGCGTGTCTAGAGTGAGCGGCTACTCAGGAGGTGGTTTGATGATCAAGTGTGAACATCCTCAATACAAAACCAAACCAAAATACATCTGTAAAGAATCAGATGGATGTTTAAAGAGGACGATCCCAGGAGTTTTGGGGTCATTCCACAAAATCGGTGCCTTTTCCACTTAAAAAAAAAAAAAAAAAAAAAAAAAAAACACATAAGTATAATCAATGTTTTTAAATATCCATGGAATAAAGACACCTTGAAATGACAAGAATTTGTATTGTATCATCTCAGGCTATGTAAATTATTATTATTTTCTACCTCATGTTTAAAACAATATACAAATGTGATTTTTATTTTATTTTGGCTTCATTTTGCAAATTAAAAGTCCTGCTGAAAAAAAAAATCATAGTAAGCGACAGGCTAAAAATCTTACCCCTACCAGCATAAATGCTATTTAAATTATTTCAAATAATATTTAATTGACATGAAAGCATACATAGTATTGCTATGTTTTTAAATTGCCCATTTATTTGTTGTTATATTAAATCTATGTTTGATTATTTCTTAGAAACACAAAAGGCATCAAATTCGTGGAATATCACTTGGGTTAAATGGATGGAGAATGGAGATGTTTCTTTATATGACGACACCAGAGCAGGAGTCTTGATGGTGTTTTTTAGAGAACTGAAAGCTGCAGATGCTGGAACATACAGGTGTGGAGTGAATGTATCTCACTATACTGAGAGATTCACTGAACTTCAGCTGAACATCACACACGGTGAGGAACATCAAATACTTTATCTTGTGTATATCAATTAATTTTTCTCATCTTTATTAAACTTGTCTTGGTTTGTAGATGCAAAATATCCAACGGATGTGATTAAAACTGCTTATCTTGGTGAAGAAGTCTCCATCACCTGTCAGATCCCAGAGAAACATAAAGTTCATTTCTGCAAAGAGGATGATAATCACATCTGTCAAAACATCAGCTCATCTAAAGTGACACAAATGATTGGTTCATCTGAGAGAAATGAAGAGAGAGTTTTTACAGTGATCATCAGTAATGTGAGTGTGAGAGATGCTGGAGTTTACTGGTGTGGAGCAGAAACCAGAGACACATATTTGACTTTCATCTCCCTGAACACTAAAATTCAGCTCAACATAACCAGTGAGTAAATTCAGATGATTTCATTGTAGAAAATACAGTCTATTAAGAATAATTTGTGTTAAATGTCTGTGTTTGTTTGTTTTTAGTGGCTCCAGTAGTGAGACATGAAGGAGAATCTGCTGAGATCATCTGCCCTTATGATTCAATCTATAAATCAAAGTCAAAGTCTCTCTGTAAGGGGAAGTGCTCCACTAGAGACAGAAATACTCTCAATGAGACTGTGAGAGAAGAGAAAGAGACCAAGACTGACAGATTGACTCTGAATGATGACGTCACTGCAAGTGTCTTCACTGGGACCATCACTGGACTGACAGCAGAGGATGCTGGGAAATACTGGTGTGCAGTGACATTAGAAAGAGACCTCAATTATCTTTACACTCATCTGATCGTCATCATGAACGAGGGTGAGGAAGGTTTATTCATCTGAATATGTGAAACTACGGCTGTGAATTGATGTTCTTGTATTTGTGAACATTTCCAGAGCTGAACTTGACTAAGTATGAAGGAGACGACGTGTCAATCCAGTGCAAACATCAGGATGAAGATCAGAAAAGCTTCTGCAAAGCACATGAAGCCTCCATGTGTGTGAAGGATGGAGTTTCATTGGAGACGATCAGAGATGATCGATTCTCTTTCAGTGATGAAGCATCTACTGGAGTCTTTACTGTGAACATCACTGATCTGAGAGAAGAGGATTCTGGGATATACTGGTGTGGAGCTCACGTCACCACTAAAGTCAATCTCACTGTTAAAAAGGGTAAGATAGTTTTTCATTTCTTCATTGTCTTTGGGTTTATTAAAACTTGTTTAAATATTCAGATATCAACTCATGAACAATCGATCTTGCATTGTGGTAGCACATGGAATTTGATATTCTGATATATAAAATATGAATGCTATTTTAGCAACAGTGCATCAATATGATGAGATAAAAAGAGTTCTAAGTTTGTAGAGAATTAATTTTGCTTTAAGTTGTTCTCACAGAACATGCACTTGTGACACCCCCAGTGTTTACTGCTTTATGAACAATTTACTCTTAGAAGATTATCAGTTATTTTAATGAATTGTTCAATGAATTGTAATGAAGGGTTTTCAAACTCTCAAACTCAGAGCTTTTACTGTATTAACATCTGACATCTTTCTAACCTACAAGATATCAGTGGCCTAACTTGTTCTCACTGCGTAAAAATGATGAACCGTCTGCTACACGCCAAACAGACAAATGAGTGTAGTCTACTATATATTGATGTTTAATACAGGTCTATTTAAACAGGACTAGTTTCTCTGAGATTAGGCAAATTCCTTGTTCACATAAGATGATTAATTTGTGTGAATCAAAACATTTGTAATTTGTTTTCTCTGAAAACTATGCAGCAAAATGCTGTTGTTGAGCTAACTCAAAGTGTCCTCTATTATCATGTCCAGATATTATGTCTGTGATTGCAGTATATTGAAACAGAGATAATGAATATTACAGTTGCTTCCTCTGAAAGGTTTTCATTGCATGAGATCTTTAAGCTTTTTTATTCTGACACTGGCCCTGTGTCACTTTTCTCTTGTCGCTGGTTATCTTGTGAAACTCTAAATATGGCCATAGATACAGTTTCCTCTGTAGCGAGAGAGGTGAGAAAACAAGATGTGTCCAAACTCACAGTTTAGCATTAGCTGCTTGTGACAGAAGGTGTTTAGTGTATTTGATGAACAGTGTGTTTTCATTTCACATTAAAACCACAGACATGAGCTGAAGATTCAGAGTCTCAGTTCAATTCGGCTGTGAAGAACTAACAGCCTTTATTCAGGAAACTCACATGAGGCTCAACAGAGAGATGAAGAACAATGTAGGTTATGTGTCAGTCTGCAGAATAGAGACTAAAATGCATTCATTAATTCAGCTTCATAAAAAGAATAAATGAAATGTGAAGTATGATCATTAAGCTCACAAGACTAAACTGTTCCTTTAAAACAAACATTTTATTTTATTAACACTGTGTTTGTGTGTTTTTATTCTCAGATTTCTCCATGATCATCATTATCAGTGTGTGTGTGATTCTGCTGCTGATCGGTGGATTCACTCTGACTGTGTGGAAATTAAGACACAAGAGACGAGGTGATGCTCACACACACTTACCCACAATCCCCTCTGATGGGCTCCTGTACGCTGATGTCAGTTTCAAGAAGCATAAAGAGTCTCTCAGTGACGCTACAGTCAGATTCAGTAAGGATGAGATTTACTCTGATTACGCCGCAGTCAGTCACTGCATGAGACTCAACTAACTAATAACAGATCACAGATCATCACGTTACCAACATTTTACATTTAATTTTACATTATAAAAATCTCTTTAAAATCCATAACTTAGTGTTAAACAGTTGTTTGGTTTGATCAAGGTAGTTCAGTGAAGACAGAAAATAAAACCACAGAGTGACACAAAATATACTGTGAAGTTTCCACTCCAAATGCAGAGACATACAGACATTTGACATTAGATTTAATAAAACCTCTTTTATAGCAGCTCTTAAACAGACACCAGTTCAACCATTATGATAAACACATGAATCTGTTCAGAGCTTTTAAAATGTCTGATTTGTTTTTCTCATCTCTGAGTTTTGATGTTTGTACACCTAAAATTCTTAGTATTTGTTCATACATTTGTTCAGCATTTTAATAATGTTACTTTTTTAATAATGATACTTTTGCTGATGTTGTTTTCAGTTCTTTCTTGTTCTATTTGTTTTTAGTTCTTTTTTTTTTTTGTAATAACTTACCTTTTTTTTTTCCTGATGTAATAACTTACCTTTATCTTTATCTTCACTGCATTATTTTATTGCTTAAAAATAAATATTTTTGGGCTATTATTTCTGGTTTATTGTCCAAAGCTGTTAATCTTACATTAAGAATATAATTCTTATAACAGGAAAAATTCAACGTATCTGCAAATGAGAAAGTTTAATTTTAATTTAAAAATCTGAATGATTTAATTTTATTAATAATGTTATTTTTATTTTCAGTAACAAAATTTATACTTTGATCAGGTCATTTCAAATCTGAACAGCTATCATCTTTTATTTAATATTTAAAGACTTTAAAATGATTTTTTTTTTTTTACTGTGAGATCACATTTGTTGCAAAGTTTCTAATGAATGCTGGAGGTGTTTTTTTGTGTTTGTGTGATGAACATGCCATTTTTCCGTCCAGCTCAAAACCACAGAAAAGTGGTGAAGGTTCAGGGTCTCAGTTTAGTTTGCTTGTGAAAATTAAACAGACTTATTCAGGAAACCCACAGCGAGACACATGAGACTGAACACAGAAAGAAAAAAGTGAGAAGATAAACATTTACTGTGCACAAAAGACAGTAAAGACTAAGAGCCGCTCATTCAGTAATTCACCTTCAACATTTACTGAAAGTAATGATTTAAGAAAAAGACTGAAAATGTTTATGATCAACAATGATTTGACAGTGTTACTTTTCAGATCAGAAAATGTTTAATAAGAATACTTTAAATGTCAGCATTGTATTGTTTAGTGCATTTAGTACTTTTACACAAACATGCTAACATACAATTTATGTCAATACTACTTTAAGAGAACATACATAACAGAATTACTGAATGTATAATGTCAGTTTATGATGTTGTGTTGTGATATGATGGATGGGATCATCATCAGAAAGCAAAGATGAAGAACAGTGATGAAGAACAGTGATGTAAAATGACTTAAAATTACTTGTAAAAGTCTCATTGCTTTGTGTTTGTGGGGTTGTTTATTACTGTGTGCTGAAGATATACAACATGTGCTGCTGCTTGTGGTTTTCTTTTTGTGTTTAAATTCTTTGGGTCAAACCAAAGCCCTTCAGCCCCCTGCATGTGTGATAAAAACAGGAAATGGTTCTAAAATAACCACTGCAAACAAATTTTCCACTCCATAATTAAAGAAGCTGTGGTTTCACTTTGCAATGAGGTGTCATTTCTTAACATGAGTTAATGCATTCACTGACATGAACGAACAATGAACAATAAATGTATTACAATATTTATTAATCTTTGTTAATGTTAGTTAATGAAAATGCAGTCATTCACTGCATTAACTAATGTTAACAAACACATCTTGTGATTTGATAATGCTAATAATTTAATTAGTAAATGCTGAAATTAACATTAACTAAGATGAATAAATGCTGTCTTTTTACTTTGTTCATTGTTAGTTTATCTTACAAATGATATTTTAAGAGAATGTTAATGATAAAAAATAGTACAACCACAGTAAATGTGTGTAATATTTGAAAAATAAAAATCATTATACATCATTATACAATATAGTTTTTTTTTTTTTTTTCTCCAAAGGTTTTTAATGTAGATATCTGAAATAATTACTATACGGAGACTAACAATTTTGCTAACAATTCCAACCAACTGTAGTAACAAATAAGTGTGCATTATAAAATATGGAATCCCTCCTTCCTTTTTGCTTTCAGTGGCACCAACCATATCTCACAACCGATATTTTAAGAGATGTTGAATTAAAAAAAAATAGTACAACCTCACTTTTAATATTTTGAGTTTCTGAGGGATAGGTTTGCTCAAGAGGGGTGGTCATTTAGAAAAAGTGTATTATTCATTTTAAACCTCAAAATGTACAATTGCTGTGAGACAACCTGATCAATCAAAAAAAAGGAGAAACACCAGGGGACCTTCAATTTATGTTTTGTTTGCCCATGTAATGAGATCGTACAGGTAAAGTAAACACCACATACTTTTCTGCCTTCAACCTGATTCGACAGCAGTTTTTTGTGTTATCTAAGTAGAATCAGTTACCACAAAGCTCTTAGGTCAAATTAAGTAGAATCAAAAGACATGACATCTTTGTTTTTGTTCTGAAGATGAACAAAGCTTTATTGAATCTCTCTAGTGTAAGTGTTTGTGATTTCCTGTTCCCCATTGCCTTTATTATAATTTTGCAGCATCTACAGTAAACACACAACCAGCTGTCTTATTGAACACTCTGGCTCCATCTAGTGGCAAAAATGAGGTAATGTTACATTTCTGTGACTAAACATGAAGGAATGAAACTTTGGCGTAATATTTGATAGTTATTTAGCTATTGTTCATGCAGATATTATTATGATCAAAGTCAAAGTGAAGGAAGCAGAAAAACTCAACTGTCAATGATACTGAAGTCTGTCTGAAAGCTGCTGTCCGTGGTGCTGAATCCACATTGTTTCTTATGCGTAAAGAATCCAAACAAATCTAAGGCCAGTCAGAGATGTTCTGTTTCCTTATGAAATGCTGTTAATGTTTTTAACAACCAGTACAAATGTCAAAAACCCAAACCCAGATGCTTTTTTGTACAAGAGTGCCTTGTTGTACAGACTCCAGGGATCTTAGTGAACATAAATGTACATTTTAAAGTCGCCCTCTAGTGGAGGATTAAAATAATGTTGATGCTGATCTGATTTGTTTCAGTGTCATTTGTCCTTATATGGAGAACTTGAAACCTGTATGAGCTCTCAGTGTCAGACACTGTAACCTCCACTAGGTGGCGCTCTTTCAGTGTGATTAATGTGATATTCAGTCAGTGGTGATGGTGGGAGGAGCCAGTAAAGCTGCTCATTACTGATGAAGAGCTGAATAAAGAGGAAGTAACTAAAGCAGACAGATGTAGAGACAGAGAGATTCACACAGAGATCATTCAGCATAAAGAAGACTGAACTCAACTCACAATGAAGATCCTCCTCATCTTCTTCACTTTCTACCTGATCTCAGGTCAGAGCTTTTCTCTTTCATCACTGCAGTAATGATGCTGTTTTCTGTTCATCATCTTTCTGATCACAGTATCAATCTGATCAACAGGTGCAGTGAGATGTTTTGATGTGACTGGATATTCTGGAGGAAGTGTTCTTGTTGATTCTGGTAATCTTTGGTACAGTAATTATTCTAAATATATACACAAGTTACCTGAGTGGAAAACAATAATGTATTATAAGAAACATGATAAATGTATTAATGAAGGACGATTCACACTGTTTCCCAACAATGAGGAAAACCTCATGATATTCATCAGAGATTTGAACCAACAAGATGCTGGAACATACCGGATTGGTGTTCTTCACGGCTGGCGTATTTCTTTAACCCTGAATGTGGAAGAAGGTCAGTCATTTATAAAACTACTAATCATTTCAAAGCTTATATATATTTTAAATATCTTTCTTAATGTAAATGACAGATTCATGTTGTAAAGGATCAAAGAGAGTGATGGTGCATATTGGAGAAACTGCCAATTTCAGCTGTGAATATTCACAGAATCATATTAATGATCCCAAGATCATATTCAAAGAAGAAAAAGACTCCATTGAAACGATTTACAGCACATGGAATAAGAAAGAAAGATTCAGCATTTCTGATGACAAACATAAAAACATCTTCAGTGTGAGAATTACTACTGTGACACCAGATGATGGAGGAGTTTATTTATGTGGAGTTTGGAGGATCGACAGACAATCATACAGTTACTCTGTTGTAAATACTGTTTTTCTGCACATACTGAGTGAGTAGAAACAACAATCAAAATCCATTTGTTATTATTTTCTTTGTTCTACATTTTATGTAGTTTTGCTGTTGTACAAATGAAGACTTGAATGTTGACAGATTCATGTTGCGGAGGAGCAAAAACATTAACGATAAATAGTACAGAAATTGCTGCTTTTAGCTGTGAGTATTCGTGGAATCAAAGGTATGATGGGAAGATCTTATTCAAAACCAAAAATGACGTCATTGATGAGGTGATCTCCACTACTAACACACGGGATCAGAAAGAAAGACTGAGTATTTATGATGACAGACAGAAAGTCTTCAGTGTAAAAATTACTTCTGTGACACCAGATGATGGAGGAGTTTATTTATGTGGAGTTTGGAGCAAGATACACCCGTACAGTTACTCTATTATTAATACTGTTCAGCTATGTATTTTTAGTAAGTAGAAAAAATTCTCAGACAAATCTAATATGAAAGTTTCTAAGTCTTTGTTTATGACACAATTGGTTAGATGTTGACACTCTGTTGTGACAGATAAAATGGGTGTGTATAAAGTGAGCGGCTTCTCAGGAGGTGGTTTGATGATCAAGTGTGAACATCCTCAATACAAAACCAAACCAAAATACATCTGTAAAGAATCAGATGGATGTTCAGAGAGGAAGAATCCAGGAGTTCAGGATGAATGGATGGAGAATGGAGATGTTTCTTTATATGACGACACCAGAGCAGGAGTCTTGATGGTGTTTTTTAGAGAACTGAAAGCTGCAGATGCTGGAACATACAGGTGTGGAGTGAATGTATCTCACTATACTGAGAGATTCACTGAACTTCAGCTGAACGTCAAACACGGTGAGGAGCATCAAATACTTTTTCTTGCATGTATCTATTCTGATCTGTTTTATGTCATTTCTTTTGGTTTATAGATGCAAAATATCCAAAAAGCATGACTGAATCTGCTCATCTTGGTGAAGAAATCAACATCACCTGTCAGATCCCAGAGGAACATGAAGTTCATTTCTGCAAAGAGGATGATAATCACATCTGTCAAAACATCAGCTCATCTAAAGTGACACAAATGAATGGTTCATCTGAGAGAAATGAAGAGAGAGTTTTTACAGTGATCATCAGTAATGTGAGTGTGAGAGATGCTGGAGTTTACTGGTGTGGAGCAGAAACCAGAGACACATATTTGACTTTCATCTCCCTGAACACTAAAATTCAGCTCAACATCATCAGTGAGTCAATTCAGATTATTTTACTGTGTCTTCAGGATTACTAGAAGGCTACAGAAAGGTAAGGTTTACCAGCACTGGAGATGAACTTTGCAAGGACACCAGCCATGCCTGGTCCAGAAAGTCAGAAATTAGTTTTATGGGCAGATAAACTTGGATGACTTCAGCATAACAATGGAATGACAGCCTGTATTTCCTAAAGACAAAGACAAGTAGAGCATGTATAAAGAAAATATAATGGGAGCCAAAATGGATCCCTGAGGAACCCCACATGATAAAAAAAAAAAAAAAGACAAGAAACTAGAAGAGTTCTCTCCAGTATTAAAGGAGAAGTCCACTTCCAGAGCAACAATTTACAAATAATTTACTCACCCCCTTGTCATCTAGGATGTTCATGTCTTTCTGTCTTCAGTCGTAAAGAAATTATGGTTTTTGAGGAAAGCATTTCAGGATTTTTCTTTATATAATGGACTTCATTGGTGCCCTTATTTTGAACTTCCAAAATGCTGTTTAAATGCGGCTTCAAACGATCCCAAATGCGGTTGTAAATGATCCCAGACGAGAAAGAAGGGTCTTATCTAGCGAAACGATCTGTCATTTTTTTTGGAAAATAAACATTTTTATACTTCTTAAGCACAAGAGTTCATCTTATGGGGGTGTCACATGATGAATGAATAACTTAAACCCAAAAACTTGTCAGATAAGAGGTGAGGTGAGCTAATCATAGTCTAAAGACCCAGGTAAACAATGAATTAATCTTTTCTGTTCCTTATAGCATTACAGTTTTGACTTGTTTGTAGTGATCAACATTTGTGTAAGCAGTAGATGTGTTAAGGAAGTAACACATAACATTTTAATTATATTTTGCTAAAATGACTGAAATGACTCGAAAAAAGTTGTGTTCATTTTGCTTGTAACGGGGAATGAGAGACGAGAGGCGAGCGGATCCATCTGCGAGCTTTTATTTAAGGGACGAGACAGATACATGGTCGAACAGGCAGGGTCAAACAATGGCAGGCAGGTATAACGAAGATGATGCACAATAGAAGTCCGTGAAACAGGCGAGGGTCGATCCGTGGCAAACGTAATCCGTAAGGGGCTTGGTGAGGAGAATAACCAGTAAACACAAGCTAGAGTCAGTAGGCAGGCGGCGATCAGTCGAAAACGAAATAACCAGGCGAGAAAACCAAAACACGGGAACAAGGGAAACTAGGAAACACTAATAACAGGGATAACAAACAACAATACTCCGTGGCTAGCATGGGAAAGTCCGGGGCTTTTATAGCGCGCCTGATTGGCTAAAGGAGGCAACGCAATCGGCGCAATGGGTGATGGGAGTAGTAGTCCAAGATGCAATGCAACAGTCTGTATGATGAGAAAGAGCGAGAGTGACATCTGGTGGTGAGCGGACCGCAAGCCACCGACCAGATTCGTGACATTGCTGAACGAGACTCAAAGGTCCGAGTCAGTAAAATGATCCGAACTTCCCATCACAACTACGCATCACGTCATGTCATGAATCAAGTTCACTGTCTGTGAACTAAACTTTCAGAATCATCCGACATTGCTGTACCTTTTTGTTTTTTGTAAACAGCGTTTGACTTACTTGCACTTTCTTAGTCTTTGCGCGTTCGCTTTGTAAACACTGGCTCTGTGGTTCTGCCTATTCGGCGTGACCTTTCCACATGATTCAATAGTGCGTGAATGCGCATGCCAGAGACTGTGCTACACAAGCTTTTGTGCTTAAAAAGTATACAAATTTTTATTTTCCAAAAAAAAAATGGCAGATCATTTCGCTAGATAAGACCCTTCTTCCTTGCCTGGGATCATTTAGAGCCCTTTAAAGTTGCATCCTACATTTTGGAAGTTTAAAATCGAGGCACCAATGTCCCATTATATGTAGAAAATTCCTGAAATGCTTTCCTCAAAAACCATAATTTCTTCACAACTGAAGACAAAAAGACATGAACATCTTGGATGACAAGGGGGTAAGTACATTATTTGTGAATTGTTGTTTGGAAGTGGACTTCTCCTTTAACGAACTTTGATTAGTAAAATAGTGTTTAAACCAACTGAGGGCACTGCCTTTAATGTTGCAAAGTGCTCCAACTGGGTAATAAGAACATCATGATCTACTGTGTCAGTTGCAGCAGTAAAATCTAAGAGTACACGCACAGCATAATTGCTAGAATCACAGGTTACTAAAACATAATTTAAAACTTTACACAGTGCAGTCTCAGGGGAGTAATGTTTTTAAAACCTGATTTAAATATTTTAAAAATCATGTTGTCCACTAGAAAACCCTGGTACTGCTGTAGGACAATTTTCTCCAAAATCCAAGCAAGCAAGTGGTGGACTGTTGCATGTTTTAATAAATCAGCTACAATGCCGGTTTCTAAGCAGTGATTAACCATAATCAGGAGCTGTGGATCAACTTGTTTGGATTTGTTTGAGAAAATATGGAGGAATGATATCAATAGAAGTGCCTGAAGGCTTAAGCTGATCTCCTATTTTTTGAAGATGAGTGTGTGAAATGGGTTTAAATTTCCCATTTCCATTTGTGTTAGATGTCCATGTTCTTTGTTTACAGTGGCTCAAGTAGTGAGACATGAAGGAGAATCTGCTGAGATCATCTGCCCTT
>NW_026127529.1:0-20830 GCF_022985175.1 Labeo rohita
CGATCCTTCATCTCTGGATGCGAAATGGTCCATTATAACATCGTTTAGGGCACTGACATCACCAAGATTGAGCAGATTGAGATGAGTACGTTTGTTTACGTGAGCAGCTGCAGTACTTCAGACTGCATTGTTGTGCATCTCACAATATAACAATTAAAAAATATTAAAGAAAACTTTGAGTGCCGTGTTTTATACAGAACTGGCAGACAATGTGTATTGATACACCTTTATTAAATATGTTATTTAGTTTATTTTGATAGATTAACTGTTGTGGTGTTAAGAGAAAGCACCTCTGCAGCGCGTTTTTAAGATGAGAGAAAGACACAGTCATTTCAGCTTGCTGCAATAAATCGCTATTTTTCTGCATTAAACAAACGAATTTCGCCAAGATATTTTCAGAAATGACAGACAAGATGTAGAATAATAATTTAATTTAATTTATGTTTTCCCAGATCGCATCACATATATAGAATTCACTGAAATTCATTGTTTTATCTATGTTTCATTTATAATTTTGGTTACAATTTTAATATATCATTATGCTCTCTTTATCAGACCATGTTCCTGAAGCCCCCCACCGCACATTTAGGGGCTACAGGATCGTGGTCAAGGCAACACAATGAACACCACAATATTATTCTAATGTAGACGTCTTCACAGGTCCACTTAGATCCGAGACCCGAGCAAGTTCGGGTCCAAAACTTTAACAAATGCCTAGGATACTGGTCGGGTTCTGGGGCTGTGCAAATAATCGGATGTGATTACCATGCACGTCTCCTCAGTATTCTGTACTCCTCAGGTTCTGTTATTAGTCGCAAATCTCCATCACGTGCTGTCAGATGGAGTAGCATTTACTACACAGAGTTGTGGTTCACTGACAAGGTACTCAGTATTGCGTTAATAATAAACCTGATATTGACTGCACCGGGTAAGACAAGCTTGGAGTGGTTTGTTTTGAGCATCATACCATTAATGACGGTAGACAGAATTGCTCAAATGCCTCTAAACAGATATTATAGGTTTTAAGATTAGGATTAAAGTCATTGTTTTAAATTTAGAAACACAAACTGTTCATCAAGTGTTAGCTGGATTACAAATCTTCTAAATGCTACTGGTGTATGTCAATTTTTTGTTGTTGATTTTGCTCAGTGTTCAGTGCAGAAAAAATGATTTTGGATGTTTGTCAGCAGGTATTTAACTAATCTGTTATTATTAAGATGAATGTAAAATCACATGACAAAACAGAACAGCTCTAGAAATATCTGAATCAACTCTGTCTTGGTTATTTGCATAAACCTGTTACCTTCAGCTGGCTATTGAAATCTCTACACTGGGACACAGTACAGACAGTTTTAAAGCTTTAGTGGGTGAGCAGCAAGACTGTCGTCCTTCTTTTTATATACATTTACTAGTGTCTCATTTTCAGAGTGAAGGTCTTTGCACACTGAGTCCAACATGAAATCAGTAATGCTCGTACTGCGTCTTGGAACATTATTCCAAAGATAAGAAAAGCTTGTCTGTGTAATATTTCATCACGCAATTTTTGCACGTTACACACTGCCTCCAAAACATTCGTCTATCATAAAAAAAGTTCTGATCAGGTTTGACTTTCTGTGTTTTCGCATTGGTAGCAAGCATTTTGATAGGAAAGGATGACAAATACAAAGAAAAAAAAAACACACATGAAAATTTCGGACTCAGTGTGCAATGACCTTAAAAGACCACCATTTTAATGATTTTATATCCAAGTTTCACTACAGAAGATTGCGATGATACGCTAGTTGAGATGAACTAGATGATACTCACACAGGGAAAGAGGTCACAGCAGGATTATCACTGAGACCAGGGGGCTGAAACATGGAGCTGTTACTCTTCATAGACACACAACTGAATCCTGTAGATGCTGCTCTACGAGTGTCAACAGGAGTGTCCTGCTCTTTCTCCTCACACACACTCATTTCACAGGCAGGTTTCTCTTCCTCGCTCTCCTCATAGACACTCATTTTACAGGCTTTTCTGCTTTTCCTGCAAGATGAGACTTGATTTCAGGCCTGTATGTGGAGTCAGAGAATATGCATTATACAGTGAATTTGGATACACTGTAAATTAAACTTTTTTCAGGATTATTAGAAATATTTTTACTAGTTCACATACACCTCTGCAGTCTATTCACACAAAATAAAATTTTACAACACTGCTCTGCGTAAAATTCGAATTACAAGTAAAAACGCAAATTCACTCTTTGCCAGAAGGTGGTAGTGCATGGGCGACCAGCAGAATTATAGTCGCTACATAAAGTATGCATTACATTATTACAGGCATTATACAGAGGTAATATGAAAAGAAAATGCTGTTAAAATTTCTTGGCCAAAATGTATGTTAAACACTATAAATTACACAAAACATGCATTATTCATCATCAGTAGATCAAAAATTTGAATGTGGGCTATTTGGTGATTGTTAAATGCATTTTTATTTTGCGTTTAATTAATTGAATAATAGGCATTTAAAAGGGGCATGAACTGAGAAACCAAAATTCTATTGATCTTTTGACATATAGGAGGTCACTGTACTATAAAATCACCCTGTAAGTTTCAGAACTCAGCACTTTCTCATCAGTCTAAAAACAGCTTATATTAAAGCCAAAATGACAGCTTGTGGGATGTATAACTCTATTACGTAACAATGTGGCTAAACACCACCTCTACAAAAGAAGATCAACGTCTACTTCTACATTACTGTCTGTTTAGCCCCGCCCAGCAATTCACACATTTAGTGTTTATTAGAGAGGTGAACTCTTTCTTTGTTCACTTTATTTTACAGCAGATTCGTTTACAAACAAGTCACAATTCGACACAGAATTTTCAGAAAGATTGAAACTAAAAGACAATGTTATTCCAGCTATATTGGATCCAACAGTAATGACGCAATGCAAATGTGTGAGGAACAGAGACTTAAACAACCTGAGATTCTTCTTATCTATTAGATAAGAAGAATTTTTGTCAAAGAAGCCAAAACTCTTCCCATTCTATATCACTAAATATGTTATTCCAAAAGCTTACACAAGCAGGTAAAGAAATTTGAGATCAATAATTGAACGAATGTCTTTGTTCGACATTGTACTGAGAAGACTTTGGTTAACAAATAAGTTAGTGCTATCAAACATTGGAGAGACTAAAGAACCTTTAGGGCCAGATTTGACTAAAGGTATATTACAATCTGGAACTGCACCAAAAACAATGGCATATTCTCTTGGGGAGATTAGAAAAGAAAATTCTTGCATAAATTGTTCATAAGTGAAAAGGACACCACAATCACCTAAAAGCTGACTAAACTAAACTAAGCTAACTAAAAAGATATTTGTATTAAACCATTTATAAAAATTGTTTTTATATCTAATATTTTTATTATTTCAAATAAAATAACTATGTGGAGAAAAGTTATAACTATATATAAGTGACCAACTTATTAAAACCTGTTTCTGAAAACAAAATAAACATAAAAGTATTATAGAGATGTCAAAGTCAACAAAAAACGTAAACCTCCAGCTGAATTAAATATAAGATTTGGAATAAAATTCCAACAAGATGTTGTTTAAAAATGAATAACTTGACACTAATTATTAGGAGTGGAAAAATCCACTAACTCAAAACCCCCCATAACCCGATCAACTTTTTTTTTTTTTTTTTTTTCTTTTTTTTTTTAAATTAAGTGGGTTTTAGAATTCCAAACAAAGTCAACTATAATTTTGTCCAGCGTTCTACAAATTTCCACAGAAATCTGCCTGTTATTGACAGATCACACTGTAACCCAGAGTTTAATTTATGTCAGACAGAGAGTTTAAGAGTTTCAAAATTAAGCTTTGATCTCTTTTTCTGATCTTTACATATAGTTATACCAAGATATTGGACTTCAGATTTAACTAGGATGTCACAAATTTAACATCAGTAGAATCTTTTACAGATAAAAGTTCACATTTATGAATATTAAAACATAAACCAGAAGCAGAGAAAAAAAACTGTCTAAAGCTAAAGGAACTTAATCTTTATTTTTCAGAAAAAGAGAATGTCATCTGCCAATTGGCTTATTAATATTGATCGATTTGCCACAGAGATACCTTTCAAATGATTATTTTGAATGTGGATGGCTAAAAGTTGCATAGGAAGCAGAAAAAGATAAGGCGAGATAGGGTCCGTGTAACGGTTTGCAGTTCTTTGTTCAATTTGCACCATCAAAATTAACCAGATAAAAATTGGCTTCAAACTTTCGTTTTCCTTTTTTTTAAATACCTCACAAACGAATAACTATCTCTCTGTTTAATTTTCTAGTCTACAAGTTTAGGTTGTGGCATCCGACTAAGATTTTTGAACAAACATAAAACATGACTCGTTATTCTGATTTTTCATTTTTTTGTGTTTTGCGCTTGCGGTTGGTCCGTACCATTACCGCAGGGGGAGGGGATGGGGGATTCGTTTACAGTCTGCAGCGGACACAGAGCGCTGCCGCTTTATGTATAAGAAGGGTGCGATTTGCCAGTCTATGCATCCCTGCCTCTGCTGAATTATTTTTATCCCTGGTGGGGATAAAAACATCCTACGAACCTGCTTCTAAGTCCCGATCTAAAACGATTCGCAATACGGTCTTTAAAGTCCCGTTTGAATCAAATGATTCGCGACACGCGCTTTAAAGTCCCGTTTTGAATCAAATGATTCGCGATATGCGCTTTAAAGTCCCGTTTTGAATCAAATGATTCGCGATACGAGCTTCAAAATTCCCGTTTTAAATCAAATGATTCGCGATACAACTCATCCATCTTCTTCTGTCAAGAGCGCGCACCGCCACCTACTGTTCTTAATCTAATGTTAATCTATGTTTATTCTGGGTCACGGTCCTGCAGTGTTTATCTTAAACCCTAGTTAAACACACCTGAAAAGAACAGAGACAGTGCTGAAGGTCAGCTAGATCTTCCAATATAAATTAAAATGTATCTAACATGAGCATACATAAAAATGAGAAGTGCATTTATAGAACATAAGGCACTTGCATTGGTTATTACACACACAAAATATCGGATAAGAAGTAGAAATCACAGTCCTCTAATGGTTTAACAAATAAAAGGGGAACAAATGTGAGCACAGGTGTCATTTATAAGACCTGTGAAGGTATCCTATTTGGCATGAGATTGGGTGCACTCAAAAAAATATTTCAGCCCTTAACGTAATTCAATTACGTACATCTTTTCCATTCATTTAGATTACATAGTTTTAATTTAAACAAATCAAGTAAACTTAATGTGATTCAAATACATCAGTCTTACGTAAATGAATCAGGTAAAGTTGATGTAATATTTCCCAGTGTTAAACAAACCCTGCTCAGTGTTCATGTGTTTCCACACTACAGAGTGTTCAAGTAGCATTGACACAGTGTTGGAGTTAAGGAGATCATTATGTCATGATTGACCAATAATGATCAACACCTGCTGTTTACAAGCAGAATCACAGAAGGAAAGAGAAACACAAGAATCAGTCACAGCCAAAGATAAAATGAACTTAAATAAATGAGGACATTAAATCTCTGATTAAACAACTCCACAAACAACATTACAGATTGACTTGATTTCTGTCATATATCTACAAATATTATTTGAGAACATCTAAACAGAGGTTTAGATGTTTTATTAAAAAAACTTTTAATTTGACCTCACCATCATGGTGAACAAGGTTTACTTTAGTTGGGCTCTGGACCCTTGACTTTTTTAGTATAGTTTTTTTTTTTTTTTTTCTCTTTGGTTGGTGTATTTGTGTTTGTAGAGCACATTTGTTATAGCAACAAACAAAGAAAAAAGAGTTTTATTAAATGTTCTTGTTTAATTATTATTGATGTATATATTCAATAATAATTAACCAAGAACATTTAATAAATCATCATCCAGTGGCGTGATTTGCTGATATCGTTCTGTGGTTTACCTTTTGGTTTTTCAACATTCAACAGCTGCATGCTGGGAGTCATGGGTGAGTTTTATAATCTGCTGTTACCCAGCATGCAGCTGTTGAATGTCACCATTGTTGAGATTCAAATGCTGATTCTTGATGTCTGTGTGTGTCAGATGAACACCGTAGATTTCAAAGTTTAATGTATAAGATAAACTATAATAGATAATCCATAATAGTTCATACACCTGTTGTAAACATTATGAAAATAATAGACTAACCACATGAGATCAGTGCATCAGGCCACTGGATGATAATGATTTCACAACCAAAAAAAATTTACCAAAAACACCAAATCAGACAAATTTTTTTTTTTTTTTTTTGACTTTTTTATTTTGCTGTAGTAGATGTGCTTTATACACACAATTACAGCAGCCCAAAAAAAAAACACAAAAACAAAAGTCAAGAGTCCAACTAAAGTAAACCCTGATCGCCATGATGGTGAGGTCAACTGAAACTTAAAAAATAAATAAATAAATAAAACATCTAAACCTCTGTTTAGATGTTCTCAAATAATATTTGTAGATATATGACAGAAATCAAATCAGACTGTAATGTTGTTTGTGGAGTTGTTTAATCAGAGATTTAATGTCTATTAAATTTATTTAAGTTCATTTTCTCTTTGGCTGTGGCTGATTCTTGTGTTTCTCTTTCCTTCTGTGATTCTGCTTGTAAACAGCAGGTGTTGATCATTATTGGTCAATCATGACATAATGATCTCCTTAACTCCAACACTGTGTCAATGCTACTTGAACACTCTGTAGTGTGGAAACACATGAACACTGAGCAGGGTTTGTTTAACACTGGGAAATATTACATCAACTTTACCTGTTTCATTTACGTAAGACTGATGTATTTGAATCACATTACGTTTACTTGATTTGTTTAAATTAAAACTATGTAATCTAAATGAATGGAAAAGATGTACGGAATTGAATTACGTTAAGGGCTGAAATATTTTTTTGAGTGTGGGTGGAGGGACTAAAAGGGTTTATAGCACTTGCTCTGAGGATGCAGCACAGAAACAAAGAAAACTTTTAAATAACACCTGATTCAGCTATGAATCAGAATATTATTTGAAAACTACAGTGTGTTGGAGCAGGGATGTAACTAAACTCTGAAAGTCTGTGGTCTGGATTAGACGGCATTTCTTGAATTGGGAATATTTCTTCATGGCTGCACTGTAAAAAGCAACCTATAGAATCTACTCAATATAATGGGGTAAACTGATGTAACAATTTGCACTCAGTTTGATGGGTAGATTCTATCCTATATGTCTGAGTAAAGAATACCTGAATTTATCAGCTAAGACAAACTAAAAAAAAAGTAGGTTAAGTCTACACAGCAAAAAGCCCAGTGTTAAATGAACTCTCGCGGGAGTTTGAGTCCATACTCAAGAGTATTAAAATGAACACTGAAGCAGTGTTAGAGTTCATGAGGTAATTAAGTGATTCATTGAGTGATGATTGACCATTATTAAAGACGCCTGTTGTTAATAAGCCGAATCACCAAAAGGAGAAAATCTCATTTTGTAAGTCGCCATTATAGTGGTGAGTGTTAGCATTAGTTTAGCTCTTTACCAGTAACTTCTTAATATTAGATTTTGTTTGGGTGTTGTAATTGAGTTATAACAGTCAGACAAACCAGAAGAAATGAGATTTTGTGGCTTTGATTATGCTTTGACAAAGTCATGAAGTAGCAATCAGAATAAGTGAGTTGTATTTTGTTTACGTTGGTTTAATCAGACAGGTGTTTCTAAAATTTATTTGACCGGAAAAAATTGAAAGACTTTTTTAAGATTTAGACACACAGACATCAACAATCAGCATGAGAATCACAACAATGGTGACCAACAAAAACGTATGTTGTAGCCAATCAAAACTCATCCATATTTCCCATCATGCATTGTGGCATGAATAAATTATGAGCTGATGATCTCCGCGATGTTTAGAGTTGATCTGTTTCTGGATATGCTGTTTGTCACCATTTTTGAGATTCATATGCTGATTCATGATGTCTGTGTGAGCCTAAAAGAACAGCTTTTGAAAGTTTTTTTTTTTTTGATCGGAGGAGCTTGTAAAAAGTCCATTCAAAATTTAAAAACAAATTCAAGCTTTATCATTTTTTTGCTGCTGTGAAACCACAAGGCAGTTATAATAAATAAAGGATATACAACTCTAAATGATTTCAGTGGCTCAAATTAAGTTTATTTTAAAACAGAATTATCACCACTGCAAGACTTTTGCTCTTTGGCTTGTCTGGCTAGTTTAACTAAACAGTAGAACAAAAGCTAATATTAAAATGCTACGGGTCAAGAGCCCAACTAATGCTAACACTGACCACTATAATGGTGACATAAACCTTTTGGTGTCTTCGATAATTTTCAATCATCACTCAATGAATCACTTAATTACCTCATTAACTCTAACACTGCTTCAGTGTTCATTTTAACACTCTTGAGTATGGACTCAAACTCCCGGGAGAGTTCATTTAACACTGGGCTTTTTGCTGTGTAGACTTAACCTACTTTTTTTTTTTTTTTTTGTTTGTCTTATCTGATAAATTCAGGTATTCTTTACTCAGACATATAGGATAGAATCTACCCATCAAACTGAGTGCAAATTGTTACATCAGTTTACCCCATTATATTGAGTAGATTCTATAGGTTGCTTTTTACAGTGTGTATATTCTGTCCCCTTACCTTAACCATACCCCTAAACATAAAAAAAAAAAAAAAAAAAAAAAAAAAAAAAAACTCTATGCATTTTTTTGGTTTAACAAATATATGAATAAAATAAATAAATAAGTAAAACATCATTCTGTATAACGTATAAGCTAATTTAGGTTCCCACGGAGACCCATGAGTCCCTATGAGCCAGTGCGCATTCAAGTTGCAGTCCCCATCGGGATAGAAAAACCCGAACACACACACACACAATTATATATATATATATATATATATATATATATATATATATATATATATATATATATGCGATTTGTGGAAAAAAGCAGAGGGGGGATGCTTTTATAAACTATTTTCTCTCTCCATAGGCGGAGGTTGACCAAACAGTTAGTGTAATCTGTTAACAACGCACATTATATGCCCGTCTTTTTAGGCAAGTACCAAGTAATGAGTGTCGCGTCATGAAATGTTTTTAATACGACTGAAACTGTCTAACGTGATCACAATTTAATAAAAACATTGTAAGTTAGGCCTATTAATTGTAATGATTTCATTTCAAACAACGAATAAATTGTATAGATAAAGCGAGCAAACAACACAATATCAAAGGAGCTTGAAACTCCGAATCAATAATCATTTGATTCAAACGGGACTTTAAAGCGCGTATCGCAAATTATTTGATTCAAACGGGACTTTAAAGCGCATATCGCGAATCATTTGATTCAAAACGGGACTTTAAAGCGCGTATCGCGAATTATTTGATTCAAACGGGACTTTAAAGCGCGTATCGCGAATTATTTGATTCAAACGGGACTTTAAAGCGCGTATTGCGAATCATTTGTTTTAGATCGGGACTTTAGAAGCAGGTTCGTAGGATGTTTTTATCCCTACCAGGGATAAAAATAATTCAGCAGAGGCAGGGATGCATAGACTGGCAAATCGCACCCTGCTTATACATAAAGCGGCAGCGCTCTGTGTCCGCTGCAGACTGTAAACGAATCCCCCATCCCCTCCCCCGGCGGTAATGGTATGGACCAACCGCGAGCGCAAAACACAAAAAAAAAAATGGAAAATCAGAATAACGAGTCATGTTTTATGTTTGTTCAAAAATCTTATTCGGATGCCACAACCTAAACTTGTAGACTAGAAAATTAAACAGAGAGACAATTATTCGTTTGTGAGGTATTTGAAAAAAACGGAAAATGAAAGTTTGAAGCCAATTTTTATCTGGTTAATTTTGATGGTGCAAATTGAACAAAGAACTGCAAACCGTTACACGGACCGAGATAGGGCAGCCTTGATGGATGCCTCTATCTATTATAAACCTATGAGTATGTTGTAATTTAATTGAAAACCAAATATACTCAAGGACTAAAGCATAAAAGGAAATTCAATTGAATCAAAAGCTTTATAAAATCAAGAAACTATCATTCGGGATCAGATCTGAGTAATCTAAGATATCAAGTTTAATATTGTTTGAAATGAGTCTGTCTGTCATAAAGCCTGAGATGAATTAAGATATTTTTGTTTATGTATGTTAAATTTTGTTAATAATAAAAAAAGGTTAACAATAAATTCCAGATTCTAGATTGCTTTTGTTTTCATAGTACAAGATAACATCCTTTAAAGTAAAGCAATAATTAATATTCATTAAATTAAATACAAACTCTGCCAAGTCCATCCAAAAGTTGTTTACAACTTTACAGTCAAAAAATAAGTGAGTCAGCATCTCTTTCTCACTATTAGAAAAACAGCATAAATCATCAATATCAGTAGATCTTGACATTAAAGATTTAGAGGTTAAGTGGTATGCAGAATTTTGAAATGTATTTCTTTTATTTTATTATGAATACAGTATTTAAAAGGAATTAACCAAGCTCTTCTCCAGTTAATATTCTCAATTAAAGAGTTCCAAAAAAATCCCTCTAAGAGATATTTTATTCTGTTTTTAGAAAATATTACAAATGTGTTTGTTATTGCATTTTTCTCAGTGAGCAAAACACCTTCTAAAATTAATTTTGGGTTTGTCAAAGATAGAGAATTATAACAAATATGACTTTTGACAAGATGACGAAGAGTTACTGGAATAGATTTAACAACTATGTTAAATTCCCTAAACTGTACAGGGAAACTGTAAATAGACATGAATTGTTCATAAGTTAAAATGTTCCCAAAATTGTCAAACATTTTTATAAATGATTAATGTCTCTGTTGAACTAGTTTGTTAAAAATAATGATTTATCTGTTATGTTACCATTATTCCAAATGAGAAAAGAGTGAGGAGAGAAGTTGTGAGAGTAACACATTTTCCAAGTGAAAAGAGCTTGTTGATGAAATGTTAACAGAAATTTCAAGCCACCAATTTTATTAAAAAGACTATGAGGAATATGGTTCCAAAGAGAGCTAGAGGTGATCAAACATCTCTTAAGCCAATTAATCTTAAAGGTTTTATTTACATCCTCAAAATAAAGCATCCAGACCTTCTTGAAAATCCGAACCAGTAAACCTCTGCGTCGCAAACTGATTCACTGTTTCGAAGCGCTCCAATCGGATCACAAATCATTTGATTTTAATAGGGACTTAGGAGCGGTTTCGACCGATATAAAGTTGGTTCGACGTTTGATGTTGGATGTTGGACAGATATTCAGCCGCGAAAAACTTCAATACATTCTTAGTAAATGAGTACAATTGCATACAAAATGTCTGATCTGAAAAGCATCAGAATGTAGACCTGAACACACATCACAGTTTATTTGTTTTAATCCTCATTGATATGTTGTTGATAAGTACATGTGAAAGACTAAAACGATGAATGTTTCCCATCGGAATGTTTTTATTTATTTTTTGTTTTTTTTTTAGTTAACAAAACAAGAGCATTTTGTGCATCAATGTGATAAAGATATAAAAGCAAATGCTTATAACACTCACTTGCATTTAAATAAGAAATACTAAACAAGATATGTGATTGCGGTTATATATTATTACTATTATTAAATAAAATGAATAAAAGCAAAACAATATTAAATATCATTATCATTCCATAATCCAGTGGTTATGCAGTAGGATTATTCCAGGTCCTTCTGAGAACATTTTAATGTTCACTGTTTTCACAGAACTATGACACCAAAAAGTTGTTATTGAAATAAACCAATAAATAAATTCATTTAAATAAATACACTTCTGTATCACCTTCATGGTGTGTCTTGTTTCTGTTTTTATAAGAACAATTTTATATTTGTTTTAGTCGCAGAACTATAACAGAACACATGCCGTAGAAATTCAACAATTTAGTCAGAGCTGGCAAAAGTGTTGTTTTGCCATTGCATTGACTTGAATTTGAAAATCAATCTACATTATATATATATTTATGACACAGTTTTATATCACAACTTTAAAGGGTAGACGCCACGGGAGCGCAAGCTACAGAGCGCTTTGGAAAGGAGGAAAGATCGGCGCGCCTAGCGTTTTCCACGCGTTTTAGGCGCGATATTTGAACGGCCCCTTAAAAGGTAGAATAACATTCTCTAAAAACATTCTACAAATGTTTATTAATAACAACATTATCCACTAACATTCTAATCGATTTAAGTGGGAAGCTTCACATTGGATATTGGATGTGGACTCAAATGATGCTCAGAAGTCAAATTTAGGTCGAAAGTAAAAACCAACCTTTGTTTACACAAGGTCTTATTGAGTTTAACAAAGGTTTAAATGTTGATGTCCATTTGAAAGTAATAGTTTGGTTTGATGTTACCATTACGGTGAGAAGTGTTTGCTTTAGTTGAGCAAAACTGACTCCTGATTTTTCAACATTTTTCTCTAACTGCTGTAGTTATGTGTGTTACAACAAAAACAGCATGAGAAAATGTGTTCAGCTGATGGGTGTCTATGATGATAGTGACATAGCGATCTGATTTTGTTTAGACTAACTTGATTGCACCTTCTGGCAACTCAGTAGTTCTGCAAAATGTTCTTTATGGAATATATAACAAGACACAGCCTTTGAAGCTGAGGTAAAAGATTGTATTTATTTTAAACTACTTCATGCACTGGTTTCATTTTCAATAGTATGTGTTCTATTATAGTTCTGTGACTAAAACCACCATCAACATGTTTTTTCTAGAAACCTGTAACAAGACACACCTTTTGAAGTTGAAATAGAAGACTGTATTGATTTTAAATTAATTTATAAGTTTGAATGTTAAACTCAAAAGTCAAAACAGCAGTATGTTCCTCTAGGGGGCAGTAACACAGGACACTCGTTGGAAGGTTTCGCAAGTGATTTTTTAATATCAATAGCGTGACTTCTGCATCACTTTTGACAATGAAAACTGCTGCAAAATGTTCTTTATGAAATCTGTAACAAGACACATCCTTTGAAGTTAGGATAGAAGACTGTACTGATTTTAAATTAATTTATAAGATCGAATGTCAAACTCAGTCAAAACAACAGTATGTTCCTCTAGGGGGCAGTAATACAGGACACTCTTTGGAAGGTTTTGCAAGCGACTTTTAATATCAATAGCGTGACTTCTACATCACTTTTGAGAATGAAAACTACTGCAAAATGTTCTTTATGAAATCTGTAACAAGACGAAGCTGAGAAGGAAGCTTGTATTTATTTTTAACTAAATTATGTATTGCTTTCATGTTCAATAGTATGTGTTCTATTACAGTTACATGACTAAAATCACCACCAAAATGTTCTTATAGGAATCAGTAACAAGACACATTCTTTGAAGTTAAGATAGAAGAGCGTATGTACTTTACATTGATTGACCTACTCGTTGATATTTCAATATCATGTGCTGTGTTATAGTTTTGAGAATAAAACCAACATTTAAATGTTCGTCTATGAACCAGTAACAAGACACAGCCTTTGAAACTGAGATGGAAAACTGTATGTTTTTATAAATGAATGTGTTAACAGATTCAAATTTAATTAAATAGTGTACATCCTGATTTACATTTGATAGTGAAATATGGCTGTAAATATTGTTCTTTGAACAAGTAACAAGACACACCACCTGGAGTTTACATATCAAACTGTGTGCATCCTAAAATTAATTTATTTAAACTTCTGAATGTCAAATTTGGTCAAAATAAGTTCAGTATCTTCCTCTAGGGGGCGGTAAACTGCACAATCTTTGTCATGCTTTAAAAGCTGTTTCTCAGTGGTTTCATTTCAATAACTTTGTTGTGCTATAGATCTGTGAATAAAACATATATCTAAATGTTCTTTTATGAACCAGTAATAAGACACACCCCTTAAATTTGAGATTTATGTTTTATACATTTCACAAATGAAGCATTTAGATGAAATAATTGCACTTTTTGCTCTTTGTTTTGCACTTTACAGACGGTCCCTATCCTGCACTATTACATTATAACGTCTATCAGTTACAATACATTAAGGCAGATTAAAACAAATAAAACATATTGTGTGTTTTCTTCTACATTTGGAAACAGTTAGAACGCAGTATGTTTCTTGTCATTGTGCTCAATCGTTAAAGAACTATTGAAGATTTCCAAGGCTGAATCTCTGACAAATGTCAAACGTCAAACATCGAACCAACTTTATATCGGTGCGGTTTCGTGGGATGTTTTATAAAAAATAATTTAGCAGAGGCAGGGATGCATAGACCAGGACTATACCTATAGCTCCATGTCTATGATATCCACGCATTTGTATGTTTATGAATTCGCAGCGTATGACGTTACAGAAAACTAGTTGTCCGGTCTCGATCTTTTCACACAGCAGTGTGTCGCCGAAAATGCAGTTGCGAGTCCTTTGAGTGTGAGAACATTATAGAATAATGTTGTCACACTGCAAACTCCAACATATGAAAATAATTATTCGATAAATATAATTTACGTGCAGCTAGACCTTCCCTAGTGTAGGCCCCTGGGCTTCAGGCCGTTGAAGGCCGTACCTTAATGTACCCCTGCATACCCTATGTTACATGTCTGTTTAGACCAAAATGATTGATATTAAAGTGATATTGAAACGTTTTAACGAACGTACCGCAACATGTAAAGTTATTTTTCTGGTGTTAAATCCTGCGGGGTGGCGTCGAGTAATTCGATGTCTCAGTTTTCACTTTCACTTTGACCTTCTTCTTATGGTACTGTTTAATGGCGTTTGATAAACCAACTGATGGTGTTTTACTGCCGCCAAGTGGACTGGAGTCTAAAGCATCAATAGAATGGAAGGACAAAGCGTTCACAGAAAGAAAGAAAGAAAGAAAGAAAGAAAGAAAGAAAGAAAGAAATATTTTATTTTCCAATCCTGTTATTCGAAGATAACTTGCTCTCTTTGTATTTTAGACTTCCTACATTACAGTTTAATAGCTCTGTTAGATTAAAATGGGTTAAACTTAGATCTCCCAATTTCTTAACCACTCTTAGTAAATACTGCACAAGGTAAATACAAGCTCAGTTGTTTCTTCACCACAGGAACATATTTTAAACAATGAATGATTTAAACCAGAATGTCCAATATCATTTATATTCATGATTTTCTTCTGTCTCTGCTAGTGTTGGGTTCGAGTCCACCTAATTCGAGTCCGAGTCAAGTCCGAGTCTTTAACCAATCGAGTCCGAGACGAGTCCGAGTCCAAAATGGGCCGAGTCGGACTCAAGTCCGAGTCCCAAAGGGCCGAGTCTGAGTCGAGTCCATCCGAGTCCAAGGATACACTACTGTTTGTCAAAATCTTAACATTGTTTTAACCCAGGGGTGCCAAAACTTGGTCCTGGAGGGCCGGTGTCCTGCAGAGTTTAGATCCAGCCCCAATTAGACACACCTGAACCAGCTAATCAAGCTCTTACTAGGCATTCTAGAAACCACCTGCCAGGTGTGTTGAGGCAAGTTGGAGCTAAATCAAGGACCAGGACTGAGTTTGGGTGCCCCTGTTTTTAAACTTTGCAACCAAAAAAAACGCAATGCCAGTTGAAATGTAAGAAAAGCAAACCTCTAGTGGATCTTGCTATTTTGATTTTTGATTTCACAACATCTCATAAGTATCCATGCATTGCTTAGTAAACTTTAAGGGGTCATCAGATGCCCATTTTCCACAAGTTGATGATTCTTTAGGGTCTTAATGAAAAGTCAAGTTTGGTTAAAAATTCTCAATGGTAGTGTAAAACAACACCCTTTTTACCTTGTCAAAATCAGCTCTGCAAAAATCATCTCATTCTGGTCGAGGCTGCTTTAAATGCAAATGAGCTCTGCTCGCCCCGCCCCTCTCTTCTGTCTGCTGCTCTGAGAGATTGTTTTTCTTTGTTGTTTGATTCATATTTATGATGCGGTCGGCAGCTGCAGGTTTACGCTGCTGTCGCTTTAAGATCTGACGCACAGATTAAATATTTTGACGCATCAGTGTTTCTCCCAAATGTTCAGGTTTACTTAAAACAAAACCGACTTTATTTACATGAATAGTATCTAAGACGTGCATATGTGTAGCAATAAAAGACTCTTGTAGAAGCGAAAGAGAACTCGGCATTCGCACACTGACTGACAGGCGCGTTCTGTGAGTGTATGCGCACATAAACCCGTCGGCTTTCAAGTAGCTACTGAACAACACTTAAAAGCACATGCAAATACTGAATATCACTTTCGTGATAATGCATCGAGTCAACTGTTTGTAATTGTAATGCATCCAGAAACTGTACATTTCCGTCAACTGTCTCAGGACTCGGACGGACTCGGCATATTTTCAGAGTCCGAAAGGCTTGAGTCCGAGTCAAGTCCGAGTAAAAATGCATCCGAGTCCGTGACAAGTCCGAGTCACCTAAAAATTGTACTCGAGACCGGACTCGAGTCCGAGTGCGAGTCCGAGTACCCCAACTCTAGTCTTTGCTTTAACGTTACCCAATCGAATTTGAACTTTTTGGAACAATATTCATATGTTTTATTGCCTTTTTAGTTAGTTTGTTGACTACTTCATGACCCTTTTCTCCTGCATGTGCAGGTACTTTATGAGACAAACAGGTGATACTCTAAAAACAAACAGCACCACACCACATTAGACTGGATGTGTTGACACTCTACTTTTACTGTCAATGTACTAAGTACTGCATACCACAATGAATTAAAATAAAAGGAGTTATCAATTATTTCAAAATAAATTATAAAAATCATCAGATAAATTAGGAGAATAAGTGGGACACATAATCACTAAAGCTATTATCACAAACAATTCATGAGTTCATTGCTCTGGTGTGGCTGAGAAAACAAAGGACAGTTGTCAAAACAATGTGTGATCTTATAGAGGGAAAGTTAAAAAGTCTGGCTTGGGGAAAAAATATCATGGCAAAGTTCAGCACCATTAAAAACTGAGAGGAAATTAATTAAAATGAAGTGAAACACATTTAAAGGTATTACTGTCACAATTTGAGTGTGCAATTGCTTTCTCTCTTGTTATTTCAATCCTTACCACTGAAGGACACTCTGGATCTTTTCTGGTCTGGTGTCAGTTCAATACAAAAGATGCATTTATTTTGTTTGCAGTAATGCTGAGAATTGAACTGTTTAGCATGTGGTTATTTGTTTTGTGTTTGTACACAGAAAGGTTATTACTTATTTATCATTCTGCAGTGAAGTGAAAATGGTTCCTTTCCAGGTTTGAGTTGACTGTGCCTTTGCTACAGTGGTTTTCTAAACCTCATGGAAATATATGAGACCTAATCAAATTACCTCCTGAATATACAATGTGGATTCAGATATAAACATCTCTCAGGTAATCTTCATCCTATGTTGACTGCGTAAATATCCACTTTTCAACTCTGGTTTACACTCTTTGTGAATAATGTGCAAAGATAAAGTAATAAGTTAGGATAATGAAGTCATCTCTTATGGCATCTGTGAGTTCACTTGTGCTCAAATTTGTTGTTCTGCATGTCTCTCATCTCCATTTAACAATGACAGCTGCAGATTGATTCACATGTACTAGTGTCATCATGCTGATGTGATCATGATGCTTGTACTGCTGTACATCTGAACATGGAGTTTGACAGAAAGGATATCACTGGCTAGTAACAGTAATTGTAACTAGCAAAACAAGGCACAGTTGCATTGGCAGTGGGATACAGGAGATGACATATAACACGAATGAAGTAAAGAGCAGGTCATTGAGGAAGACTGACCCTGACACGCAGGATGACCCTGGTCTCCAGACAAACCTCCAGTAGTCATTGCTATTGATTTGTGGATGTTTAATGAGTGTTGTGCTGAGAGGAGAATGATGCTGGATCATGCACTCGTCCCTGCTGCTGTAGTCTATATATATCTGATCTGTCTTGAGGATGTAGTTCAGCTCGTCAGATGCTTGTAAACGGTCGTCCTGTTACAGAAACACAATCACCCTTTTTACCTCCAAAATAATGCTGTTACTGCTGCTGGTTCAGGACATCTGTGAACCTCTCTGAAGAGACATAGAGAGACACTGCATAAGTGCTTGAAGTGTTGAATGAATTGATTAAGTTATTATAATATAGGTGATATAGTTTTATGCTACCATCTAGTTTCTAGGGCTGTTATTGATTTGAAAACTGTACTTTCACCCTTGGGCTTTGACATGACTTGTTCCTGGTTCACAATTAGCAGATTTAGGAGGTTGATGTGATGCAAAGTCTATTCTAAAAGTTAAAGTGTATTTCTTTTTCACAAGGGCACATCTATAGCTGGTAAAAAACAAATACACTGTGGATGTTTGCGTTATAGGCCTCTCTTCCTGTTTAAGTGGGTGGATCTTGGACAAAATAAGCTGCAATGTTGACCAGACCTTTTGCTGTGTAGTCAAAGGTCTGGCTTCACATAAGCAGGTTTTGGATCAGAGCCGTGATGTTGTTCGTGGCTCTGTGTTTAAGGCTGTAAAAGCATTATTATTTGAGCCAACTTGTGTTTGTCTTTGGCTTTTCTATGCCCACTCTTGTTTTCCTGAGTTTGTATGATCGATGCTGTTGTAGTTAGAATCCGTGATGGGCTTACGGAAGTGATACTAATGTAAGTCAGTGACAGACATCAGCCGTGGCCCACGCACGGATAACCGGGTTCAAATATAACTGCATCTGAGTCACTCTTTTTACGTGGTCCACACACGGATCCACTGGGTCAACACCAGCGCTGCCTCAAGTGACGTCGTTTTTGGAAACGTACGCCTATCACTCAAATATATATTTTTTCACCATGCCTGAAGCATTGTTCTGTAGTCGTTAGAGCGCTAGCCATGTCACTTTCTTCTGCATGGATGTTGTCTGCAGGTAATTTCTCTCTGTCATATTGAAACTTGGTAAACCTACTGTATATTAAATGACAAATTCCTCATTTTGTTGCGTTAATGCTTGCTAATGCTGCCCTTGTTTTTTAGGTATTGGCCATACATAAGCAAAGTGGCTGAAGAATCATCAGATCTTCAGCTGCTGATGGAAATGAGGCCATTTCTCATGCCAAAGCTCATACAGCGAAATGCGAGGTACAGTATCCAGCAACTAATGCAAAAAGTTAAGCAATGATTATTGTTTATCCCAATCTGAAATTGGGGACAATAGACAAAATTATAAGTCTGTGATTATGATATGTTGTTTATTATATTATGCAGATAAAACATGACAACTTTAATGTGCTGAAAATTTTAATTTGCACTTACAATATATGACAATATAACATCACATTTTGAAAGTAATAGTATGACGTTAATCTAACACTACATTGCAGGTGGGATGGGGTGGCAGAAATCAGGATGGAGCAGGGAACACTATAGGAGAGGAAGTTGAACAAGTATGCTATTACTTACATTATTGTAACTATGTGGATATAGGAGACTTCACTGATACCTTTACGTGAGAGACAAGCAGATTGTAAAGGATAAAGTACATCAGGACACCAAACAAAGATCCATTTTTACTGGAATGAGAGTCAGAACATGTTCTAAACTGTAGTTGCAACACCCATTAAGTCAGAAAACATGACGTGACACTCATTACCTGGTACTTGCCTAAAAAGAGGGGTATATGATGTGCGTTGTTAACAGTTTACTCTAACAGTTTGGTCAACCTCCGCCTATGGAGAGAGAAAAAAGTTTTCAAAAGCATATCCCCTCTGCTTTTTTCCACAAGTCGCACCATATATATATATATATATGTATATATTGTGTGTGTGTGTGTGTGTGTTCGGGTTTTTCCGATGGGGACTGCAACGTGAATGCGCACTGGCTCATGGGGACTCATGGGTCTCCATGGGAACCTAAATTAGCTTATACGTTATAGAATTTTTTTTTTTATTAATTTTTTTTATTCATATATTTGTTAAACCAAAAAACTACATAAAGATTTTTTATGTTTAGGGGTATGGTTAAGGTAAGGGGACAGAATATACAGCCATGAAGAACAACAGGAATATGAGTATATTCCAAATTTACGAAATGCCGTCTAATCCAGGCCACAGACTTTCAGAGTTTAGTTACATCCCTGCTCCAACACACTGTAGTTTTCAAATAGTATTCTGATTCATAGCTGAATCAGGTGTTGTTTGAAAGTTTTCTTTGTTTCTGTGCTGCATCCTCAGAGCAAGTGCTATAAACCCTTTTAGTCCCTCCACCCACCCAATCTCATGCCAAATAGGATACCTTCACAGGCCTTATAAATGACACCTGTGCTCACATTTGTTCCCCTTTTATTTGTTAAACCATTAGAGGACTGTGATCTCTACTTCTTATCCGATATTTTGTGTGTGTAATTACCAATGCAAGTGTCTTATGTTCTATAAATGTACTTCTCATTTTTATGTATGCTCATGTTAGATACATTTTAATTTATATTGGAAGATCTAGCTGACCTTCAGCACTGTCTCTGTTCTTTTCAGGTGTGTTTAACTAGGCTGTGACCCCGAATAAACATAGATTAACATAGATTAAACAAAGCATGACATAGTAGTAATATGTTCTGCTTCAGCATCATTACAATTAACAACAATCATTGGAAACCACTCAGAAAAGATCTGATTAAAGAAATATGTATGCCTTTAAAGGACAGCCAGAGTCTACTTGGTACCAGCACATGAAGGGATTTCTAGAAAAGAAGCTGCAGATGAGTTAGCAAAAGGTTTACAACAGGTGTTCTTGAAGAGTGTAGCTCCAACCAGCACCAATATGCCAGT